>NW_019154144.1:800924-874502 GCF_002288905.1 Enhydra lutris kenyoni | reverse complement strand
CCCCCCCCCCCCCCAACAAAAAAAAAAAAAAAAAAAAAAAAAAAAAAGAGCGAAAACAAACAGAACAAACTTAATTTAGGCCTTAGACTCTGCTAAAACTTAGAGTGATGTTGTTTATCTCTGCGAATGAAGTTGAAGTCAGATGCTTACGGATCCTTACAACTCGAGATAACCCTGCAGACTCCAGGGAGGAAAAGGTTATAGGGAGAAATAACACATTGCAAAGATGTTTACAGAAGCAGCCATCCCACTCCTGCAGACCCCCGGTGCTCCTTCTTTTTAACTCTTCAAAGAGGGGAAAGTGAGAAAAAGAGGGGAGGTGTGGGCTCATCCCCCGTCTGGAAGACTCTTGCCGCGCCTGGTTCTGTGGGGCGGAAGCCTTTGGAAGGCGCCTCCACAAGGTGCGCAGCTCTGAGTCAGCGCATTGCTGAGCAGACCAGGTCCACCAAGAGGAAATGCCCAGTGACTAACCCCACCACTGCTTCTGGGCCTTACTGTAATCAAAAGGATGTTGGCTCAGGAGGGAGGGAGTAATGAAAACAGTCTGGAGACCCAGTCTTTCTGCAGAATGTGGGGAAGTTAACGAAGCAACCGGCCGAGCATTGGCAAACATGGAGGGCAGGAATGCCGCCTCCAGCGGAAAGAGCCCCATTGTCCTGTCGCCCTGACTCTTCCTTGTTTCTCACACAGAGGGGGCCACAGCCAGCGAGTACAAAGCTCTGATGACTGAGCTCAAGATCTTGACCCACATCGGCCACCATCTGAATGTAGTCAACCTGCTGGGAGCCTGTACCAAGCAAGGAGGTAAATGAGAAGGAAGGCCCCCTCTTCCCTGTCCCCAGGCCGACAGCAGAGTTGGACATACAGCTCCTTCTCCCTGTTCCTCCTCACATCCCGAAAAACGGCCTCTCAGTAGGTCCAGAGGAAATAATTTGTCCATTTATGGAAAGGCACTCCCATCCTAGAAATGCCTTCCTTGTACAGTTAGTTGAAAGGTTCTAAAGAGAAGGATTCCCTTCAAGACTTCCTTCCATGGGCTCCAGGTCAAGTGGCGAGCATTTTTGTCTGAGAACGGCTTTGAAGGAGTGTGGCCAGAGCTAAGGTAACGGATAGAAGAGTGAGCTTTCCTTGAAGTTTCCCATAAAGGAAGGAGTCCCTACTGGTGGGATCTCAGGAGGAGGGGATGTGAGGGACCCCCAGAAGGGCCCTTTTCCTCAGACAGGTTTTCCTCTCTGGGGCAAGTGGCCGGGACAGGGCTGTGGTTATGACTCAGGGCTCCAGCATGTTCCTGAAGACCTGTCTACCTTCCCCTGTGGCAAGGTTAGCCCTTGGGTATAGGTGTGTGATTACTGCTTTAGCCAGAAAGAAAGATGCAGAACACCTGTGCAGTCAGTGTTTTCCAAGGTCAACAAATGTAGTAGAAATGAAGGGTAGTCGGGAAGACACTACCTGTTCAGAGTAGCAGTGGGTACAGAAAGCAGGTGAGGGCTGGGAGGTTCCAACTAGAGTCCTAGAGACCCAGCCTAGGGTGCCTGCTTCTCCCTCACCCTTGGGAATGGACAAATGACAAGCCATCTGTTTTCCTGCAGGGCCCCTGATGGTGATTGTCGAATATTGCAAATATGGAAATCTGTCCAACTACCTCAAGAGCAAACGAGACTTATTCTTTCTCAACAAGGTAAGGAATTTAGGGGGTGGAGGTTTAGGCTATGGTGGCATAAAGCAAGAGAAACCCGCATTTTTCTACTAACCACTAAGCCCCAAACCCAATCTCTGCTCTTTCCTTCCATGCTAATATACCACACTTTTTGTGGGCAGAGCAGAGAATACGTAATCCCTGCATGTGCAGCAATAATTAGAGGTTAAAATTTCGAGTCATCTACCTGACTACCCATCCAAGCATCTTGAGCACTTTCTTCCCTTCTCTCTCTCCATATGTACATGGACACCCACCCAAAGCACTTAGTTACTTGTTTCTTTAAAGATGAAAGTAAGTATAATTGTCTCCATTTACTAGAGAAAATAAGGACTCAACTGAGTGATTTTGCCATGACCATGAAGCCAGTGACAGGGCCCAGGAAATTATTTTCTCCTTTTGCTGTGCCCTTTTCTTCACCTTCCCCAGACCCTCACTACCCCTGTCAGCCCTGTGCAAACACAGAACCGGCCTTACCCACTAAAATAAAGCCATGTAACAAAAGGAACATGTGGGTTTAAGTCCTGAAGGCAGAGATTACTGAATGGAGGAATAAAACTTTGCCATTGTGACCCATCCTATCAGGGCTGTGTCCTTCTCTGCGCTGGAGCCGCCTGGGGGGCAAGGACTCAACATTATTATTACCTGATAATCAGCAGTGTTGGTAATGAGTCCAGTGCATTGTGGTGATTAAACACGCAGACTCAGAATCAGACTTCTGGGTTTAAATCCTGTCTCTGTCACTCAAAATCTGGGACCTTGGGCAAGTTACTCAATCTCTCGGTCTCAGTTTCCTCCTTTATTAAATGGAGGTACTGACAGCACCGAAGTCATGCCATTGTTGACAGAATCACATTTTTCACCGAGTTAAGCACTCCAGACATGTTAACGGTCATTGTCACGATTGACCCACTGAGCGAGAAAGACTGGGAGAGTCCATCTTAATGCCACTGATCTATATGACCTGTACAATGGATAAAGTGCCACACATCCATGAATTACACCCATCTGTCACATAGTAGTCATAGAACATACAAATAAGAACCACCGGCCAGCTGCCCAGTTTTCTCATGCCTCCAGCTTTGGCCCAACTGAAGACACAGGTGGTCTACCCGACTTGGAAACATTTATCGAGAACTTATTGTCTCCCATTTTATTTTATTTTATTTTATTTATTTTATTTTTTAAAGATTTTTATTTATTTGACAGAGAGAGATCACAAGTAGGCAGAGAGGCAGGCAGAGAGAGAGGAAGGGAAGCAGGCTCCCTGCCGAGCAGAGAGCCCGACGCGGGACTCGATCCCAGGACCCCAGGATCATGACCTGAGCCGAAGGCAGAGGCCTAACCCACTGAGCCACCCAGGCGCCCCTTGTCTCCCATTTTAAACCATGCCCTCCAACAGTTAGAATCTCGAAGCCGAAGGGGCACCTGGCTGGCTCAGTCAGTAGAGCATGTGACTCTATCTCAGGGTCGTGAGTTCAAGTCCCATGTTGGGGGGTAGAAATTATTTAAAAAAAAAAAAAAAAAAACTTGAATCTGAAAAGGACCTTGTGTTCAGCTAGTTCATGCTCTCACATTATAGATGTGCCCAGAAAAGTCAAGTGAAAGATTGCCTTAAGGACACTCACTTATGCGGACATGAAGTCTGGGAGAAAAGAGCCCCGCTTTCTTGACAACCGTTGCAAAGCTTTTCTGGGCCTTACGCTGGATAAGGAAAGCAGAGTGGGGGCGGGAGGGGGGAAACACCATTAAGAAAAAGGGGAATGTGGTGGCCCGGGTTGGGAGCAGTGCAAAGTCCCCTCAGTCCTGAAATTCTGGACTGGCTTCAAGAAGAACTAAGGCGGCAGCATACCCCAGGGACCTGGGCAGGATGGAACGTTTGAGTTCGTGCGTCCTTTGTTTAGAAGGCTCTGCTTCCTCCTCTGGCTATATTTAATGATTCACTCCCCTGTTGGTGGAACTCAGTGTTTTCATGGAAAACACATGGCTGTATTTCATATTTGGAACCTAAAGGAATATAAAGAGAAAGTGAAGGAAAAACTGAAAGCCTAAATAGAAATGGGATATTTCGTTTTCCAAATAAATGCAGCAGTATTTCTCAATACTATTTGTAATAAATTTACCACATTCTGCCAGAGTCTCGAAAGTTCCATACATACACCTTTATTTCACAGCGGTGGTTACCAGTAAGCCAAGCTGAATGCAGCACTGATGGAGTCAAGGAGGGGGGTGAGGGAGCTTGAGTTATGACCCCTGCAGACGTGTCCAGGGCTGGGACCCCTGGGAGGACGAGGATGAAGGCATCCTGGAGAGCAGAGAGCATGGATTGTCATGGGCTGAGCCGTGAGCAGACCTGTTGAGCACGTTCCTCCTCACACCCTTGCCAGTGCCTTTTTCCCTGCTGCCTTGTGTTCTGACCCCGGGTCTTGTGAAAAATCCAATTCCAGTCCCCAGCTGAGCAGAACCAACTCTAACTGCCTCTGGGAGACACAGTAACAAAGAATTACAGTTTACCTCTTCTCAGGTAGGTCACGTGGGGTGGCAGTGGGGGTCTACGCTGGGGCCTGCCTGTCCCCCGTGCAGGGCTCCTGGGGGCTATGGTAAAGAGGCAAGAGCCTGGTTACCTCTCACCCTGAGTTTGTCTGGCTGTCCCTGCGGTGGCTCCCTCCTGTCCTCTGCTTACTCCCACTGCGCCCTCTAGTGGAAGGATCTCTCCTAACGTGTGACATGTCTGGGGAAAGCCAAGCAAGGCCGTGCTGTGTGGCTGGCGAGTCCCAGCTCTGCAACTCCTGGCAGGTGCATCGAGGGCCCCAGTCCCTCTCAGCCCCTTCCTCAGTACTGACAGCTCGTGTGACTGAGCCGAGGTCTGTGCTCCACCAGCACATGGCCATGAGGCCACCAGGCACGCCAAGTTTGTAGTGTCAACAGTGACCAGGTGAATTACCAAAGATGATAAAAATCTTTTCCGGTTCCACGTGAACACTCAGAACCAACACATCCTTTCCTAGGAGACCAAATATCATAAGATAGAGCTTCTCTAGGGAGGAAAATGAAACCCCAAAATGGAGGTAATTTGCCCCATATCACATAATTAATGAAAGAGCCAGATTACACACCAGGGCTTGGATGCCCAGTCCAGGATGAAAGGTCTTCTCTACTCTTACCAGGATTCAGCTGGATCTTTGTTCTGAATGGGGGGGGGGGGGCGATACAAAGAAATGGTCGTGGTCCCTCCTTCTCCAAAGATACTAGAGAAATCGGTAAGTACTGCCATCTCTCATTACTCACAGGCGTTATGCCAAGGGAAACCCCAAGTCCACAGGGGTTTGTTTCTATTATTCGGATCATCTTTCACAAGGTGGCATGTGGTATGGAAAAAGTGGTTAAAGGCATGGACTGGAATTGGCCAAAGCTGGGTCCAAGTGTTGCCATTTACTACTCGCCCGTGACTTTTATTACTTGCCTCCTCTGAACCTGTTTCTTCCTGTCTCAGCAATAACTACTTCATAAAATTGTTACAAAGACTAAATGAGAAAATGTCCCTAAGAGTCTTAATATACTGGTGACCCTGAGCAAGCACTCGGTGAATACCAGTGACTGTTAATATTTCTTTATCGTACCTAAGATGCTATCTTGAAATCCACTCGAAAGCCCAACAGACTCCAGAACCCCGTGAAGAGCCAGACATCTGAGCCCTAGGGGCCTTGCCACCAATTTACCACCCATCTTGTGCAAGGACATTCTCCCAACTCAGGCGCCCGCCCCTGGAGGGATTAGTTTCCCCCATCGCTGTTCTGAAACTCTCTTTCCTCTGTGTCCCTTCTCGGTCGGTCCAAAGGACGCCGCATTACACGTGGAGCCTAAGACAGAAAAAATGGAGTCAGACCTTGAACAAGACAAGAAACCAAGACTAGATAGTGTCACCAGCAGCGAGAGCTTCGCAAGCTCCGGGTTTCAGGAAGATAAAAGTCTGAGCGATGTTGAGGAAGAGGAGGGTAGGTATTAATTCCTTCCTGTCCTACAGTCTGAGATATTTTTACAACATACTGTGCATCTCTGACATTTTTTTCTTATTTATCACCCTAATAAACATCCGTGGGAGACTTGAAGGGTAATGTCCTGAGGAGATAAGATTTGAATTAAGATTATTTACAGAGTTACTAATTTTGACAGGGAACTGTGCAATTGTCTCCCCTCAGGGCTTTTTGTCCAAGCGGATCATCCCCCCACCTCCACCCCATGCTTGGGGAGAATGGGCTGGAGGCCTGGAAAAATCTCTGATATTCATGTTGAAACTCCAATGCTCTTAAAAATGAACTCTGATCTACTTGTTGGTTTTATGTTTTGCTAACATTGTTCCAATAAACTGGGATTTGGTGGAATAACAAGAACCATTACAAACAGTTACGGTTTTAATGCTTTCCAGACTCTGATGATTTCTACAAGCAGCCCATCACTATGGAAGATCTGATTTCTTACAGTTTCCAAGTGGCCAGAGGCATGGAGTTTTTGTCTTCCAGAAAGGTCAGCCTTGCCTTTTACTGCTTTCCTTCTTTGCCAGGCCCAGACATGTGGACATTCTATGGACCCACGCTCACCGTGGCTCTAAATCTGCCCTTCCTAGTATTTGCTTAGACTTATGTAGAGGAAACATCACACCAAGTGCCTCGATTTGTCCTGATAGGGACAGAGGAGCCCCGGATACCCATGAGTAGACCTGGATTCCAGGGGAAAATCTCCCTAGACTTCAGACCAGACAAACCTGGCCACCACTGACCACATTGCCCTCTGGTGTGTTTTCAAAACTGGCCAGAATTTCAGAATACACAACTTCCTGGGAGAGTTCCGGCTAATTCATCCATGTGGAGTGCTCCACGAAGTTGCAGCCAGATCATGATCTGACCTTGATGGCTCAGAACTAAAGGTGGGGGCGGGGGTGATGGGATTTTGCTCACTGGGAGCCATCGATGGCCAGCTTGGTTTACCAGGAACGCTGTCCTGCCAACCAGTGGCAAAGTGGACTTGGGGCATTTTGTGGCTTTGGGGCCTAGGGAGGGGTAGGTGGGTGCCTATATGTAAAGAAACGCCTGCGTGTTTATGGTCACCCGTGGGCTCTGGAAGTTGCTTCCTTCATGTAAAGGAAGCATGTGAAATGGATCCTCCAATTAAGAGGAATTAGGACACCGAAAAGGCACAGGGCAACAGTGGGTCAGATTAAGGAAACGCAGTGATGATGTAAATGTTTCGTTCTAGTGCATTCATCGGGACCTGGCAGCAAGAAATATTCTTTTATCTGAGAACAATGTGGTGAAGATTTGCGATTTTGGCCTTGCCCGGGATATTTATAAGAACCCCGATTATGTGAGAAAAGGAGATGTAAGTCAGTGTGGTGTTTCTTTGACTCATTTATACCTGGGATATTTATAAGAACCCCGATTATGTGAGAAAAGGAGCTGTAAGTCAGTGTGGTGTTTCTTTGACTCATTTATACCCTGTCATCTTTAAACCACAGACCAAAGCCCTGGGTAAATATTTACACACTCCCTGCAAATATGCTTTCTGTGCAGACGTGCAGCCCAGATGGGCTGTGTACCAGCGAGCCCTCGCGAGGGGCTCAGAAAGACCCCCATCTCCTGGTTCTGTTCTCTCCCCCATTGCTGGCTTGGTACCTTTCGGGCAGCACTGCCAGAGCCTGGTACCCCGAGAAGTGTTCAGTCCAGTGGAGGGCCTGGGAAGACCCCCCTTGTTGCCCCCCCTTTGACTCCTGTGGGAGTTCCCTGTACTCTGTACAGCTGGAAGGAACAGCTTGGACTCTTTCCCTCAAATAAACCCGGGTGATTGATTCAGCAGGTGTGGATAGCTCAGGAAAGGGTGGGGGAGGGTATCAGTCTTATCTCGAGGAGGAGGAAATGGTTTACCTCCCATGCCTGCCTTCCCACCTATCATCTCCCTGCTGGCTCCCACTGGCTTCTCTTCCCCGCTTGTTTTTGAACAGAGTGTTATTTTTCACCTTTGTGGGTGACCTCCTGTGTCCTCTCTTCTCCAGCCGGAGGGCTGAAGCCTGTGTCTGGGCTCTGAGGAGGACTGAGGGAGCAGCTCTCCAACTTCACGTCTCCTGGAGGGCTTATGAAACCATAACCGATTGAGCTCCGCCCCCCAGAGCTTCTGACGGGAGTCGTGGGTGGGGCCTGAGGGTCTGCCTTTCTAACCAGTTAACAGGTGCTGCAGACACAGCTGCTCCCGGGACTAGACTTTGAGAACCACTGCTCTACACTCTTCTTGTAAAAGGAGAACACCAAATCTGCCTCGGGAGCGCTCATTTCGGAAGTCTGTCCCTATTTTCTGTCATCTCTGTCTCTTCCAGCCTCTCCCACTTTTGTTTCTCCCGCCCCTCGCCGCGATCCCAAAGTTCCTGTCAAATCCCACCCATCTGCAGTGAAGGCCTAACCCTCCGGGACTCCTGCTGTCTGAAGAGATGGAAGATTTGTCCGTACACTTGAAAACCAGCCAAACGGTCTCCTCAATGATCTCTCACCTTCCTTCCTTCCAATGCCTTTGCCCGCTCCCCGATTCAGTGACTTCTAGAATCCTGCCTTTCTCACACAGGAATGCCTTTCTACATCCTCCTTCTTAAACACCAAAAACCAAAGCCCTGAAAATTGTCGATTTTTCCGGATGTGTCCTAATTCAGATCAGCCTTTGCCAGGACCCCGTAGAGCACGTGCCTTTTAGGGGAGAAAGGACTTCCAGAGTCCTGGAGGGAGGACAGGCTGGATACATGGGAGGGGCTCACCAGACATTGTCCGCTCTATTAGTGTGACAATGCGTGTTATGAGAGTTTCCTCCATTTTAAGAAACCATAGCTGTTCTAGGAAATGATTTGTGGGCCACGTGTTATCTGGGAGGTGACTCTATGGGCGCTTGGGTTGAACATGCTTTGTTTCCAGTCCTTCTGCTCAAGGCCCCCCACCCTTTTCTAGACTCGACTTCCTCTGAAGTGGATGGCTCCCGAATCTATCTTCGACAAAATCTACAGCACCAAGAGCGACGTGTGGTCTTACGGAGTTCTGCTATGGGAAATCTTCTCCCTAGGTAAATCTAGGGGGACGGTAGGGAACAAAGAAATGGCCCAGAACCAAAGGTCTGCATCCTCTGTCGAGTGTCCTCCTGATAGACCTACCCTGAGATCAGCTTCTAAAAGATGCCTGGGTCCTTGTAGGAGCTCCCATGAGGACGGTGCGCGCGTGAGTGCCCTGTACTGGGAGGACACTCTGTAGGAACACACATGGGGCTGGGGGGGCGCCAGCATCACATCTGCCGGTCTGACTACTTTCCCTCTCCTTCACTCCTTCTCCTAATTCCTCAAACCCCCCCAATTCCTAACGCCTTGCTCCTTTTCCCCCTGCATCACCCTCCCCTCTTTAGAAAGACCTCAGCAAGCTCAGCTCACCTGGCATCACTGTTAGAAACGGGCCACAGCTCGTTTCTAGGGCACAGCTCGCCCTAGATGCTGGTTTACCCAGGATGAGCAATGGGAACACGGTTGCATTTATTCTGCTTCCGATAACGTCCATGCTGGGTGGTGAGAAGCCCTTCGGGGTGCTGTTTGGGGCCCCGGGCACACAGATGTGCACAGGGCCCACATCTGCTCGCAGACACACACTGGTGCTCCGAGGCCTCCCAAGCGTGGGGTCTAGCCAACGACAGTCTTTTGGACCTTGCCAAAAATTTGCCTTTCAGAGCAAATAAAAGTCACCCAGTAACATCCCTGGTTTCCTGTAACGTGTGAAAATCATTCCCCCGCTTTCGATGACAGACACCTGTTGCTTCCAGTTCCTGAAAGCAGCTTGGCGTCCGCAGTGGCCCCACAATGACACAGGGCCAGAGCCGCACGCCTCCCAGCTGCTTCCTACGCACTAGAAAGTGCAGACAAACACATGTCAAGAGAGACTAGATGCTAGGTCTGCAGCAGAGCCGGCCGGGAGGCGGAGTTGCCCCCAGCTCCAGCCAAGCATCCCCCTAAAAGGAAGGGTCATGTGGGTCTCCTGGACGGGAGAACAGGCGGAAGGCAGAGTCTGGGCCCCGCCTTGGGCACACTCCAGCCCACAGACACCCTACCCCGTCCAGCCTCACCCGGGAGCTCAAGGTCCCCTTTCCCTCGGGTTGCTCCCAGCAGCATTCACAAGACAGTGCTGAAGTAAAGCATTCTCACTGAGGTGTGAATGACCCATGACTATCCAAGCCCAGGTCCACTGGGGTTTTAAAAAGATTCTCAGTCACCCAAGGTAGGAGTCTCAGATGACGGGCTTTCTTGAGAGTTCCTTGTTGGGGAGGGGAACGCCCTGCCGAGGACACCTGTTCTCCTGACATGGGAATGGCCTGTGGGCCTCCGACAGCCAGCACCACAGGACCCACCAAGCAAGCCTGTGGTACTGGCTGACCAGGGTCTGCAGAGCCTCTCCGCGGGTGGTACTGGCTACTGGCTGTGGAGATCCATTCCATGGGGGATATGGTCCTAAGCCATCAGTTGAAAGAGAGGAGGCAGACATGAACTCGCTTCCCACCCCGTGGTCTTCTGCACCCTCAGCCATGACAAGCCCTGTGCTTCCCTCGCTCTCTCCCACAGGTGGGTCTCCGTACCCAGGTGTGCAGATGGACGAGGACTTCTGCAGCCGCCTGAAGGAAGGCATGAGGATGAGGGCCCCCCAGTATGCAACTCCTGAAATGTGAGCTCCCCACGTGCTCCCTCCCCCATCCGACCGCACTCTCCCCACCAGCACACCTCCAAAAGGGGACGTCCTGCTGACGTTCAGGCCCTCTGAACGTGCTGGGAGTACTTGCTGGAAGTGGGACACATTATCCCTGACCTGTGCCTCCCTATTTCCCCTCTTGAGCACGGACATGACTTTTCAAGGCCATTAGCTGGAACTGAACTCAGAAGTTGAGCTTCTAGGCATGAACGCAGGCACAGTGAACAGACCACCCAGGCACAGAACACATGACTTTGTCCTCATTCCCAAAGAGGGAGCCAGATGAGCTAAGCAGCCCGGGGGACGGAGGGCTAGAAGCCACTATGGGCCAGCCAGTCCTCCATTCACGCTAGAGACCCATGAGGGGTTTTCATGTGGAGTTCAGGGGAAAAGGTGCAGGAGAGGGAAAGGGGACTCTCCCGAATGAAGTGGTAATCATCCTCCCCAGAAGGCTCTGTGGGCCTTAAGACTTCTCAAGATTCATTCTAGGAATTAGCAGCTCTGTGGAACTTCTTGAGGGGGTCCCCACTTACGGTCCTAGAGTCTAGGCTCCGCATGAAGGCATTCTCCACCGTGCAAACGCTTGCTGGCCTCCCTCAGACACCCTGCTGCCCCTGAAGCTTTGTGGAGGTTTTGCGCTTTGAGGCCTAAGCAGGAACGGGATGACACCGGGCAGTTCCATCCAGCTGCTGACAAGGACTCGGGCTTTCCTGCGGCAGCACCACCTTTCCTGAACCGGCAGGCGGCCCTCCCTGTCCTACCTGCACAATGGGGTCTTGTCAGAAGCCCTGGGATGGCCTTTGGGGAGGAGTCGGAGGGAATAAAGGAAGTGTGGGCTTGGCCAAAGCTCAAGGTTGCAGTCTCTTTCCTTAAGCATCTGGAGACAAGACTAGGTCAGGCCCCGGATCGGGGGATGGGGGGAGACTCAGGGCCTGTGAAGGAGCGTGAGTGCAGAAAGGAGCTGGGGCGCCTGTCTTGTCAGGCTACTGTGGGGTCTGGTCAGGAAAGTCCGGAGACCTTGACGCAGGGCTCCTGAGACTTGGGAGCGGAACTAGATTAGCCCTCAGGATGACATTTGGGCTGCGGAGCCTGGAAGGTACAGAGAGCTTTTAATTGCTTGCCTCCTTTTGCTTGGTGGAGAGGGGCAACCACCGGGCGATCTGGAGTGAAATGAGATTACTTTGCACTTTATGGTTTTCTAAGTGTTTCCCCCCACACAGTTCCATCGAAAGCTCCCAGCAATCCTTGAGAGGCAAATAGGCAGATGTTATAATTTGAATTTGATGAGTAATGAGACTAATCCTCTCAAAAGTGAAGTGATGTATCCTCCATCGACTAAGTAGCAGAGGAGACAGTTAAAGGCCTGTCTTTTAGATGGATTTCCCTACATCCCAGGACTGTTAAATTAGAAATATACCCCACATTCCTTAGGAAAAAAAGGTTTCTCTAATGTGTCCACTCATGCTTTGAATATTCCTTCCACTTTTCGTATAACCTGACAATCACGGAGTGCCTGGGTGGCTTAGTTGTTAAGCGGCTGCCTTTGGCTCAGGTCATGATCCCAGGGTCCTGGGATGGAGCCCCGCATCGGCCTCCCTGCTCAGCAGGAAGTCTGCTTCTCCCTCTCCATCTGCCCTTCAGCTCCTGCTCTCTCTAATAAATAAATAATTCTTTTTAAAAATCTGACAATCACAAGACTAGTTCTCAACTACTAACTGTAATAATAACTGAGTAACATTTAATATTTTTTAAGTGCTTAAGATATTAAGTGCTTAAGTGCCAGGCACTGTTTTAAGGGTCCTTGAACACATACTAACTTACCTAATGCTCATAATCACCCTACAAAGTAGGTACAATTATTCACGCCATTTCACAGGTGAGAAAACCAAGGCACAGAATACCTAAGTGGTCTGCCACATGGCTAGTAATAAGTGTGTCTGAGCCCAGAGTCCACAACACCAGGCTACATGCTTGCAGGGTCTAATACCTGTCCAGATTCCAGTCCCAAAGGACAGTAGAGGTACAAAGTCATATCAGCTTTGGGCTGAAAACCCCCTTGGACTTTATCAAAGCTTTAAGTCTTCACATGAACCACTCCAGGAAACCCCTGAAAAACCATGCAGCCTGTAGACAAAAGGATGAATCCTCAATGCTGGGGAGTTATAGAAATGGTGAAAAGCAGTGGCTTTGTGAAATGTGTGCGCAGGCGGCTAGAATCCAAACCTTCAGCCATTCTCAAGCGTTCGAGAGCTGGTGTCGTAACTCGCCTTCTTGTTTGCTCCACAGCGGGAAGGCCTGGGTGGAGGACAGAGTACAGCTCTCAGAACTGGCCCCTGTGATCTGAACTTGGCCTAAAGTGGTGTGCACTTGGGGGCTTGGGTGATAGTTGAACAGGAAGCCCTTCCCCCAGCTGGTTTCAGGGAGGGCTGTTGGGGTGGGTGCAGCTCGCGTCTCTTTACTGTGCTCAACCTGTTTACTTAGTGATGTAAACGGTTCGACCCTGAGTGGCTGGTTCCTTGCCCAGGGCCTGTTTAATCAGATGTCTTTCAATAAGGAAATAAGCAATGAATGTTTTGATTTTTTTTTTTCCTTTTCCTTTGGTGTTTGCGGAGATGATTTGCATTGGATTTTAAGCAAGAGGCATGGAAAGTAGAAATCAGAAACCGAGAATCAAAATAAAAACAGCAAGTAGTTGTAGGTGGTCCCTTCTGCTAGTTTGGGCTGAGAGAAGCCAGGGAGAATCCTGTTCACGGCGGCGTTTGGCTCAGCAGGGAAAGGGTACGGAGAGAAGCCAAGGCCCCCAACAGGACTATCCCCTTTTTTGCCTGGTTCAAGCCTTTCTTGCTTTGGTTACCTTTTATACATTATCCGCATATACACTGAATGTCCCTCCAACAGCCTCCAGGACTGAGCCTCGGCCTCAGGCCGGTAAGCTGGAAGCAGGCCAGCATTCGTCACATCACAACCAGTGCAGCCAGGGCATGTGGGACCACGGGTTTTGTCCAGCGACCTCCTGTCTCCTTGGTAAACGTTTTTGCACCCAGCTCAAAACATTAGTCAACCGTGTAAACTTAGTAAACCGTGAGTTCCACATAGGATCGGGCAGATGGTCTTAGGCCCCTTCAGACCTCTGGCCACTAGCAGGCTGGCCTGGGTTGCCTGAACAGAGCAAGTGTCCCAAGCCCTGGCTCGGAGGCTAGTGGTCAGGGATAGTCAGGGGCCTTGGGCACTGCAGCCCCTGTCCTAGGTCTCCCAGACAGTGGGGACAATAGGCCCCGAGTTGGAGAGCCTATGTTCCCCCTCCTCACTCTCAGTCTCCTGCGTGTCTGCAAACTGAGCCTCGTAGAGTGGTCCTTGACATTGGCCTTCCCAGCTCTTGGGACCCACTGAGCCCCACCACACCCCCTGGGAGTTAAGTAAAATGGGTACAGTAGATGAAATACACAGACGAGAGGGAACCAGAGCCATCTTCGGAGAAGAGCCTTGACCCATCAGTTTGGACAAAGTCAGGAGAATCTGTGATTCAGACTAGTGATCCTTAGGAGCCCCAGTCCCTTAATCAAAGACTTAGCACTCATTGGGCACTTGAAAGTAGATGCTCAACTCCACCATCTAGTAGAGGAGCTTGCCTTTGAAGACCACTACCCATGGAGGGTGTCCAAAGACCACATGGGGCCACCCCTGCCCTGGGGACCTGAGGAGACACAGCCCGGACCACAGTGCCTTGCCTCTCAGAGTCGTTTCTCCGGAGTGGTACTTCTGCTGTTCAGGCTTTGGCCAACACTGAAGGACAAGGTACAAGACAGTCCCACGAAGTTGTTATTTCCTAGATGGAAATGACAGTGTTGAGAGGCAACTAGGACAGCTTCCTTTCGGATTTCAGTTCTAGGAACAGCCAGGCTTCTTCCAAGTATCTGGTCTGTTTTTAACTTTTACCTTATGTGCATCACATAGTTACTCCTCCTTTTCTCCAGCTGCCCGGAAGCTCGGAGCACTGCCTTGATCCCCCTCCTCAGTCAGGATATATATTTTGCAGATTAGCCTTGCTAGGTCTTCCCAGAGACCAGTCTGACTTCACATCAGATACTGGAGTACTTTTGTGGAAGGGCCTGAGCTAGGTCAGGGGTGTGGAGACATGGTCCCTGCCCCCATAGCACCAACAGCCAGGTTGTGATCCGGTTCCAAATTCTGAGGCCATTCGGACTTTGCTCCGACTTGGTCAGAGACCTCTCTAGCCCAGATGATCTTCTGAGAGAAGAGATTACGAATAGTAAACAGCTCTCAAGGAGAGCCAAGAGCCCAAGGAGAGTAAATTTCCAAGCTGAGACCTTCATTCCTTCCAGCAAGACCAAGAGAAGAACCCAATACCTTTCCAATCTCCAAGGTCAGAGGAGAAGACTTGTAGGGGAAGCCTGTTGACGTTTAAATCCCAGGACGTGATCTAGCTTCTGTGAGATTAAGACAAACATGTCCATACCTCACTCAGTCTGTACCTAGCGCCTTGAGAGGGGAGGGAGGCCCGTTGGTGAAGGCATCTTTGAAATGCTGGAGCTGGGCAGGGGCGGGGCGGAGCCACTCGCAAGAACCTGCAGGCTGCCCAAGGAATGACCCACACTCTATACACAAACGTTCACCTTCCGGAAGGGACAGGGGTCCTGTAAACAATGCCTTCTCCACCCGTCTCCACTGCTGAGCTCCATCATGGAGCCATGAGGCCGTGGACACACCACATGCTTCTTAAAAAAAAAAAAAAAAAAAGATTGGCTCAGGCTTCTTAACAGCCTGAGACTAGAAGTACTATGAACAATTTGCCCATGGATATTGGTGTCTATGTGAGCTTTTACCTTTAAGGGACATCGCCCTGCTTTTGAGAGTGAGGGGAGGCGCGCACCACTGCACAGCCAAGTGCAAGTCCGTGGTGGGGCTTCCTTTCGCAGGAGCCCAGCTTTATTCAAGAGCTCGCGCCTTCCCTCCTGCAGAAACGACCAGCACGCCAAAGAACCTGGGTGGCGATGGGCTCCGGAGGGTTGGTTTGTTAGTCTGCCTTTGTAGATGTGTTTCCCACTACTACAGGACCTGGTCCCAGCAGCCTTGCATGGGAGGGTGTGGCCTGTCCACGTCCAAACGCGAAGGCAAACACGATATGCTACAAGAAGCCTAGTCTGGGTCTACGGGACAACACGCATCACTTTGCTGACGGGTATGGGGCAATTTACACGATTACCACTGGTCTTCAGCTAGTTCTGTTGTGCTTTCCCCCCCACAGCTACCAGATCATGTTGGACTGCTGGCACAAAGACCCAAAAGAAAGGCCAAGATTTGCAGAACTTGTGGAAAAGCTAGGCGATTTGCTTCAAGCAAACGTACAACAGGTAAAGCTGAGTTTATCTCACATATGAGAAGCCTCAAATGCCTTTGAATAGAAGTCAAGGGGGTGTTTTGTTTGTTGTTGAAGAGCTATTAATAGCAGAGATTAGCAGTTAAGTGTGTGTGCATGTGTGCGTGTGTGTATGCACAATTATCTTCCCAAAACACAACAGAGATGTCAGAAATGACACAGCTGAAGCTGGCCTATTTCCCAGACATGGGTTGAAATAGAAATTTGTATAATTAGAGTTCTATCTTTGGTATTTTAGGACGGCAAGGACTATATCCCATTAAATGCCATACTGACAGGAAATAGTGGGTTCACATATTCACCTCCTGCCTTCTCTGATGACTTCTTCAAGGAAGAGATTTCACATCCAAAGTTCAATTCAGGAAGTTCTGATAATGTCAGGTAAGATTTCTTTCTTTCCCCAGTCTTATAAAATTTTCAAACATTAGACAACAAGTCTACCTCCTAAATTCAGCAGTAGTTAACGTTTTGCTCTATTTTGTTTCTATGTATAGACTTTATAGGTGTATTTTTTTCTTTTTGCTGAACTTAAGGCATTATAACATTCTACCCCAAAATCTTGTAAGAAGGTCGTTCTCCTGTGTTGCCACATCAAAATGATCACACCAAAGAAACAGATAATTCCCTTATTAAATATTCCTATTTCCTTAAGTTCCCCCAAATGTCTTTTATACCTTAAGAAAAAACAAAAGACAAACACAGGGTCCAATCAATTATAGCACATTACATTTTCTTCAGTTTTATTCTAGAATGCTCCTACCTCTTTCCCTCCCCATAATTTTTTTTTTAATATGGCCTTAGATTAAACTTTTTTTTCCCCCTTACTTGACACACTAGCCTATCTCTCTTTACTGCAGAGGAATTTGAAGAGATACAGGGTAAAAATACTGATTTAGTGCCTCTACTGTGGGGGCAGGACTTGGCTTTTGGGTACTTATGATTACACGTGTATCACACATGTTTGGCACAAGTGGTTACATGTGTATCAGCACATCCTTAGTAGTGGTTACACATGCATCACACACCAGTCCTAATAGTACACGAGGATGTTCACCACTGCTAACGGTTCCACGTATATCATACGCATTCGGTACTAATGGGCACACAGACACACGCTGTGCGTGGCCTGGCCCTGTGCCCGGCTCTTTGTGGACATCAATTCCTTTAATGCTCTCAACAGTACTCTACAGTAGGTATTATTAGTCCTGTTACACAAATGGGGACATTAAGGCTCCATGGCAGATGGCTTGCCAAAATGGTGCATCTAGAAAGTGCCAGATTGGAGTTTGTAACCTAGGTGGTTGGATACTCGTTCCCTGTTCCCATGCCATCAGAGCAGTTTCTAGGATATTTAGACTATCCTGTGGGCCTTGTGGCATCTAGGCACAACCCTAGAGCTTTGACCCCAGTGCAGCCAAGGGAGGCACGGCTAAGGGTTGGGGCAGTCTGAAAGGACAGACAGCCATCTCTGACAGGCCTAGAAGGCCAGCCCGGATCTGTGGTCGTGGGTTATAGGTCAGTGGTACCTGCTTACACTTCCCAACTAGCCCAAGAGGCTGACACAGATGAATCACCCTTTTTTAAGATTAAAAAACCAGCGGGGATGAGCGATATCTGGTGGGGAAGGGAAGTTGTCAGTTATTTTTGCCTTTTTAGGATGCGGCTTAGCCTTCAACCAATAACTAGCTTAGCTAAGAAATTTGGCCTTACAGGTGATGGTGGGGTTTCAGATGGAGAAACTCAGTCTGTAGGTGAACTTGCCTTAGGAGGAAGCACATAGCACAGCTCTCTGCAGCCTTCCTAATGGATCATCAGCAATAGACCAGTAGTTATAGGAGAAAACACAAAAATACTACCCATTTCTCCCAATCTGGAACCCCAGAACAGAATATACAGGACTAGCTGTTAAATTAGCTGTGTGACCTTGCAAGGTCATTTCCCTGATCTCCTCACACCCTTTGAGAAGTAGGCAACTCTACGTGATCAAGTCCTATCCCTTCTCTGGGCATCATTTCTCTCCTTTATAGGATAGGGTGTTTAGACCGTGTGAGGATTCAGGTTTCTTCTAGGCCTCACATTTCTCCAGTTCCACAAGGGACTGGAAGCCCAACCACTGAGGAGTCTCTCAAGGGTCCCTCTGGGGTTTTGCTCAAAACTATGCAGTGTGGATTGACCGCCATGGGAAGATCCCGAGGGCGCACACAGCAGGAGACCTTCAGCCTCAGGAGCCAGGGGATTCCTGGGGGACTGTGGTTTACCTTAGCTGGGATACAGCGCCTGTAGTCTCCCAGCTAATAAAAGTTGGATTTATTTTCCTGTCTTGACTATTCTTTCTGCTTCTTCATCAGATACGTAAATGCTTTCAATTTCATGAGTCTGGAGAGAATCAAAACCTTTGAAGAACTTTCACCAAACACCACCTCTATCTTTGATGTAAGTAATGGGATTCGCATACTCAAGGCACCATGCCAGGACCCTTTTTGCAGTCTCTATCCAAACTCCGGTAGTCTGGTGGCTCTCAGTCCATGGGGGTCAGTCAAGAATAGTGACGGAAATGACCATTTCAGGGGAGTGACAAGACTTAGCTATACAGAGCTAACTTGAAAGCAGGTAATTCTATACTTTGACCATGACCCCGAATTCACTCCAGGACCACGTCTTCACCTGGGCATAGTTGAGTCCCTTAGGAAACCTCATAGCGTGTTTCTAAGCTTCTTGGCGATCAAAGATGGAATCCTGCTTTCAGATTAATGGAGGAACTCAAAGCTGTGAGTGGCTGGGTCTTCAGGATCTAACAGAAAGCTCTCCCTTAAGAATAGCCTTGCGGTCCTGAGAGAGGTTGACCCAGGCCTCATGCTCCTTCCCACTGAGGCTCTAGAAGCTAAACAGCCACAGTCCTAACCAGCCACACTGGGAGAAAACAGTGCAGCCTGGCAAACACAAGGCTTTATCCAGCTTGTCCCTCTGAAACTCTGGGACGTGAGGTTGAGAGAGTAAAGGGAGGAGTGGGGGGGGGGGGCTGGGCAGGAGTACCCCTCTGCCACCAAGCCCCTGACACTTGAAGTGTGATCTTCAGATAAGCACCGTGGTCACTAAGCGGTCTAGAAATGCCAAGTCTCAAAACCCATCCACACTCACGGAGTCAGACTTTGCCCTGTCACAAGGTCCCCAGGGGACAGATGTGCATGGCAAAGTTTGAGGGCACTGGTAAGGCCCAGGTCCCATGAAAGGGCTGGGAAGCCCACCCCCATGGGAAGGTGATGACTGCAAACACTGTGACCTTGAGACCTTGAGCACAGTCATCATTTAGAAAGCACCAGGAGAGTTTCAAACACACTAGAGAGGAAAAGATGACTGGAACACTTAAAAGCATTACAACTAAGCCGCAGAACACAAAAGAAAAGTAGCTGGAAATTTTGTTTTTCTGCTTCTTAAGCCGGCTTTAAGTGCCAGGAAGTGATGCTGAGCCAAACAGGGAAGATTTCTGTCCACCTTACCCCTTCCCAACCCGATACAGTGGGGACCGCAACAGCTCCTTTGCTCACTTAGGCTTGCCTGCTGGTGAGTACACACATGAACACAGCCCTGTCAGAGACTCAGAGGGACAGAGTGTGGAGTCCACACACTGGGAATGCAGAGTACGCAGGAGCCTGCCTGGGACTCCACGCTAAAGCTGAACCAAGGAGAAAATGGGATTGTTGCAAACTGTCACCATGGAGGGCCCCAAAATTCCATAGGGTCCACAAAAAAAAAGAAAAAAAAAAATACCAGGTCTTTATAACGTCTCGCAGTGTTTGCATCTTAGGTAGGCGCCAAATAGCGGCATACTCACAGACAACAATCCTCTGCCATAATTCGCTTTCATAGCTGTATACAATCATTTGCATCCAAGTTTACTTTGAAAAATGCTCTCCTGTTACCTGCAGCTTCCCCTTTTGTTTAAAGGTATTTTTGCACCTTCAGGAAGAAGGACCTCAAAGTCACAGGGTCTTGACTGGTAGGTTTCACAAGAAACATAATAGGCGTTTCTTGCCACTGACAACACTTTGATTTGCGCATATGGAGAACGTGCTTGGTCTTAATAGGCAGAGGAGGACAGAGCTTGGAGTGACTTTGGACGTGCATCTCAGTATCACGCCCCCAGATCGGACCTCTCTGGGGTCAGCCAAGGAGTGACATCTGTTTCCTTCCTCCCTCCAGGATTACCAGGTGGACAGCAGCACCCTGCTGGCCTCCCCCTTGTTGAAACGCTTCACCTGGGCTGAGAGCAAACCCAAGGCCTCTGTGAAGATTGAGTAAGGAAGCTGGGGGTCTTTTCTGTGACCAGCCGATGGGGGGGGGGGGTGAAGGAAGATGCTGGGGAAAACGCAGTGGGGACATTCGAGGACCACTCACCCTCTTGAACTACAGTGCTCGGGCATTGCAGAAAAGCACTTTTTGCCCTCAGATGGGCAAGGAGGAGGGTATAAAAATCAGAGAAATGAGCACCAAGTGCTGAGAAGGATTCGAGAAGTAGAAATGTACGGACAATTCTAGCAGGACAGGCAGTCCAAACACATGAAACACAGTGTCTCGGCTGGAAGGAGCCCGATTCAAGGCCCAACTGAACAGTGCAAAAGTCAGATGGAGACATGCTTATGGGGGCAGGGAGGGCAGCTGGCCCGTGCTTATATCCGGGGCTGGCAGCATTGGTATGGGAAAGCACACGGTCCTGTTTTCCCAGCCTAAGACATGCCATCCTGAGAAGCCAACGCTTCCAAGAGAAGGGTGGTTTCCTGTTGGCTCCTGGCACCCCACCCTCCCTATGGTGGCCATTGGCAAGTGCTGTTGGAATTACCTGGGCCCCAGCTTTTTACATGACCGGCCCTATCACCGCAGCTTCTCTGTGCTAGTCTCTAACTAGGGATCGTGCTGGACAGGCAAAGGCTGAGCTGATCTGTAAGGCATTCCTACCTTTCTCGACTCAATGCCTGCCCAGCTCACTCAGAGGCAGAACATGCTCCTCTTTCCTCTAAACCAGGGGTCAGCAGACTTTTTCTTCAGGAGTCACATAGAAAACAACTACTTGGGGTGCTTGGGTGGCTCAGTCAGTTAAGCCTCTGCTTTCGGCTCAGGTCATGATCTCAGGGTCCTGGGATCGAGCCCCACATCGGGTTCCCTGCTCAGCAGAGAGGTTCCCTCTCCCAGTCCTCCTGTCCTGCCCCCCCTGCTCATTCTCTCTCTCTAATAAATAAAATCTTAAAAACAACAATAGTTACTCAACTCTGCCATTGTAAGATAAAAGCAGCCATCACCCATCTATAAACAAGGAGGTGTGGCTATGTTCCAGTAAACTTTACAGAAACAGATGGTTGTGGCCAATGAGCGCATGAAAAGTTGCTTAAGGTCATGAGTCATCAGGGAAACGCAAATCAAAACCATTACAAGATACCACTTCATACCCGCTAGGAGAGCTAGAACCAAAAAGTTGGCATTGATGAGGACGTGGAGAAATTATAAGCGTCGTGTATTGCGGGGAATGGGAATGGGAATGGGAATGGGAAATGGTACAGTCACTTTGGGAAACAGGATAGCAGCAGTTCTTCCAAAGGTTAGAGTCACGCAATCCCCCTCCTTCAGTATATACCCAACAGAATGAAAACGTACGGCCGCACAAAAGCTTAGTCACAAAAGTTCATGGCAGCAGCATTCATAATAACCCAAAGTCAAAACAAGCCAACTGCCCTTCAGTTGATGAGTTGATAAAACGCAGTACACCCATACAAATATTATTTGCCAATAAGAAGTATGAAGTACAGATCCATGCTACAGCGTGGACAAGCCCCAGAAACACTGTTCAGTGAACGAAGCCAGTCACAACAGACTACATAGCGTATGAGTCCATTTATGTAAATGCCAGGATAGGCCAATCTATAGAAACAAAGTCAGTCAGTGGCGGACTAGGGCCGGGGGTGGGCAGTGTGGGGAGGAAGGGTAACCGGCTATGCAACTGGGTATGTGTTTTGCGGGGTGAGGAGAATATTCTAAACGCAATTGTGTTGATGGTCGCACCATCTGTGAATATACTAAAAACCTTGCAGCTGCACACCTTAAACAGGTGAGCTGTATCTCAATAAAGCTGTAAAAAAAAAAAAAAGAAACCCAAGCAGATGGCCAGCCCACAGGCTGTAGTTCGCGGACCTTGATCCACGTCAAAATGTGACCCCAAATGCCCCTCAGAGACAGAGTTAGCACAATTTAACCACCACAAGGAAGTCTGAAAGGGAGGCACGCTGCCAGGCAGACATCTTCGCACTTGTTTCCTTTTAACATGAGCACCGTGATGGTACCAGCACAGAGTTCCCTCAGAGGGGAGCGGGTTAGGGGACCCTCACAAAGACGACGTGGATAAGGGAGAAAAGAAAGCAGGCTACCAACAACCTTTTGTTCCCTATTTTGGAACACTTACTCGAGATCTCTGTGAAGGAAAGCAATCATCTCGCCCTTGACTCTGACATTAAAAATATGGAGAATGCTTGACGTGTTAGTCCAGGCCCCATCGGAATAATGCGGTAACACACAAGGTTTTCTCGTTCTCAGCCCAGCGTGAAGAAACAAACGAACATGAAAGGGCAAGAGCAGCTTTTCTTCCCTGTGTATCTGTCTCAGGCTGGATGTAACAGAAAGAACCAGAAGCCAGTTTCTTCTCCTTTGAGCCTTGCTAGCGATAGTTCCCTAACATCCATTTTCTAGAACACAAACGTGGTAGGGAAACAGCTGTACTGACCCATTTGTCTGAAGCGCTGTTTTTTTCTTGAGGCTGTTGTGACACATCCCCACGAAGTTAGAGGCTTAAGCCAAGAGAAAGTCATTCTCTTGTACTTCTGGAGGCCAGAAGTCCCAAACCAGGGTGTTGGCAGAGCCGGGATACCTCTGGAGGCTCTGAGGGTGAATCCATTCCTTGCCTTCCCTGCTCTGCCTTCAACCACTGCCTTCTGCGTGTGGCTGGGAGTCTCCATCTGCCTCCCTTATAAGGACCCGTGTGATTGTATCTAGGGCCCACCTGGGCTGCTCAGGCTCTGCTCCTCCTCTGAAGACCTTTAGCTTCATCACCTGTCTTGCCACATGAAGTAATACTCAGTCTTTTGTCAAAGCACTACTCACAGGTTCCAGGGATTTGAGATCAACGTGTTTTGGAGGCGGGAGCATTTTTCAGCCCACCCGGGTAGCCAACTGGCCCGAGAGCAGGGGAAGAAGGCCATACCCGTCTTGGAATTATTTTCCACCCGGAATTATGGATTTGCAGTATCTATTCACTCAGTCCAGTCCCTGGCCAGAGGAAGGCATCTCTCTGCCCGGTGCCGCCAAGCTAGTAGTAGAGAAACAGCTCACGGCCCTAGAACAGAGCCCCTGACCTGAGACGGAGAAGGGGTTCAATAACCATTAGCTCTAGTACAGTTATGAGCCAAGACTTAACAGGAAAGAGTGGACATTAGCATTTGTTTTCAAGCCATCGGTTTTGCATATTTATTTATTTATTTTTCTTTTCTCTCTTTAGCTTGAGAGTGACCAGTAAAAGCAAGGAGTCGGGGCTTTCTGACCTCACGCCGCCTGCTTTCTGCCCTTCCGGGTGTGGGCACATCAACAGAGGAAGACGCAGGTTCACGTATGACAATTCAGAGCTGGAAAAGAAGATTTCGTGCTGCTCTCCTCCCCCAGACTACAACTCGGTGGTCTTATACTCCACCCCGCCCGTCTAAAGTTTGACACATCACCTTTCTAGAACCACACAAGTATTTATGCCCCCTGAAAACTAGCTTTTGCCAGTATGACACATATATAAATTTACACCTTTACCTTTCCACAGGAGCAAGCTGCCTTTTGTGATTTTTAATAGTGCTTTTTTTTCCTTTTTGACTAACAAGAATGTAACCCCAGATAGAGTAATAGCGATAAGTGAAAAACACCACTGGTAAATCCTCACATTATTCAGTGTGTTAGAGAAACCCTTTCTAAGCCCAATGACTTACCTGCTCCTACCCCCGAGACCACAGGGCATTTGATGATTCGGGAGATGCACTGATCCCGCAGTGCAGTATGGACTTGATAGGGCCCAGCCTCCTGGAACCGGGAGGCAACCAGCCCCAAGCCGGCCTGTTTAATGACTCTGGGGTCCTCTAGCAGAAGCAACATAGGAGGAGGAGAAGGAAAGAAGGGAGAAAGGAAGCAGAGAGCAAACAGGACAGAGCACTGTAGGGAATTTGTGCGGTCCCAGATGGGAAGGGAGTAGGAGAGGGCTATCAGCCATGACCATGCTGTGGCTTCCAAAGCCCGACCGAACCCAGTCCACATGGAGAATTCAGCCAGGGAGCAGGCAGGACAGAAGGACGAGGGGACATTTTCTGGATTCTGGCAGGCAAGAAAAGGATGAACATATTTTTTTGGAACTACAGAACAAATTTTAAAATCTTACCTATGGGACTGGATCTATGCCCGTTCTCATATATGGCACATTTTAAAATTTCTAGCACTGAACTTGTGCTTAAATCTGAGCCAAGACTGCAGGCCCCTCTAGCAAGATACACTGAATACTCACCCTGAGCTAAGCTGGCTCTGCGGGCGTGACGGCCTCACACTTAGCAGGTTCCTTGCTCCGATCTGAGTAAGCTAATTGGAACGAGTTTGGCCTGTTTAGGGTTACCGGTCGGGCTTTAAGCCACATGTTCCAAAATATTGTCAGATTCTATTTTGAGTCTTAATATATAATCAAGATACTTCACTCAATTTTTTACATTAACCTGTTTTGTCCAGTTAGTTATAAAAGGAAGCTGAGGAGGATGAAAATGAGTCTTGGGGATGGTTTCCTCTATACCAAAACCAGGACAGATGGAGCCAAAACAGGATGAACAGAGTGAAAACCCCATCTCTATACCAACCAAACCAACTCACTGAAACAGTTGGGACCCAAAGGATAGGAAGTCAACCATGTTTCCTTTTTAATGGGGATTCTACTGTCTCATGCTAGTCTACTAGAAAGATGTGGAAGAACGTTAACCAATGTTTATTAAGCACTTTATGCTCCTTGAGAAAAAAGGTGATATGTAACTTATGCAAGATACTTTTAGAATTGGGACTCAGGATATTAATGAGCCATCAAGAGGAGAAAAGCCTCTTTTCATCTGCTTTGGACCTTGCCTTGGGTCTGAGGATGATGGAAATAGGGAGACAGGGTACACAAGGGTGCCGACTTTTCAGGGTCTGAGGACCCTGGCTCTCTCAATTGGCTCAGTTTGATGCTATGTATTTAGGATGTATGCACCTTCTAAAACCAGTCAAGGCTGGACAGACAACAGTGACCTGCTGCTTCTGGTGGTAGAGAAGAGTATGCTTCCCTTTATGCAAGGAACTTAACTCTAGAACCTGAAATATACTAGAAGAATCTTTACTTCCTTCCCTGTGTGTCACACTCTGGTTTCAAGGTTCTTAGTATAAAGAGCTGGGACGGTCAGCACACCCCAAGCGAGGCGGCAGGTGCACCACTGGTGGCTCTGCTGGGGAAACCTCTGGCCGACAGAGAGGTGAGGCAGGCCTCTCCAAGAGCTCAGGGCCAACAAAACCGGGCCAGGGCCAGAAGAGGGGATGAGCTTTGTTCTTCCTCTTCTTTGCATGCACAAAAGCACCTGGGACCGCCGGCAACAGTATCAATCAGGGAACCAGAAGGAGGTTGAATAGGGAAAATAAAAGAAGACCTCAATTCTTTCATGCTTTCAAATCAGATAAGGAGCCAGCAGTGAGTGAAAACAAAAACCTTCACTACAGGTACCACATCTTGAGTTCAATGATCTGATTCTGGATTGTTCAGACTTTAGTAATGTCATCTTTCCAAAACAAAAGCAAAAACATACTAGAACTGTGTTAATTCAGCTGCTTCAAAGACTCAGGTTTATAGCCTCCACGAGTCCAACAGTCAACAATGGTTCCATCTAGAGTCTTAATGCAGAAAGAAAAGTGGAAGCTTGCAGGAATGGGTCTATCTAGTGGCAAAGGGCTTGCCACAGAATGGTTTGTTTACCGGCCCTGAATATTTATTAAACAGCACTGAAAACTAAAACATTAATTAACCGATGATATTATTGGAACCATTTGCCATTTATGACAAAAATAGTTGGCACTGACAAGTAAAGCAGCATTTCCTTTCAGGATTTGTGAGACCATGTATGTGTGACAGTGTGAGTGGAACGGGACTGAAACCATATGCAAGTCTGTATCTAGTTAGTCTAAGAAATGATGCTCAGACCTTCGTTTTAGCCCATGGAACAAATTCGTCCAAATCCTGAAAAATGTCATGTAGGTCTTCTAGCTGTGCCTTGTTTCCCAGCCCGTAAGAATGTCAGACATGAAACAGATACTTGCCAGCCCCTTTTCACTGGTGAAAGGAGGAGCGCATCTTTGACAGTGGTAGTAACTGTATGTGTATATACGTGTGTGTGTTTTGTGCGTAACTATTTAAGGAGACTGGAATTTTAAAGTTACTTTTATACATACCAAGAATATATGCTGCAGATATAAGTAAGACTTAATTTGGTCCTACATCTCTAGTCACTATGAATGTATTTTGTATGCTATCTTCATATAATAAAATTAACTTCTAAAAACATCTACATATTTTCTCCAATTTGCTTATACATGAAAAAAGGGTCACGGGTTTCCTTGGGGGTGGAGGACTGGTGTTCTGAGAGCTTTCTCTCTGTGCTGCAAGATGACGGTTCTAAAGCATCAGTAAATCAAAACCAAACTCATGCTAGCCACATGGTCTGGAAAACAAAACACTAAAAAGAACACAATCAGAGTAAAATGTACACACTGAGGGCAAGTGCTGGCTGCAAATGGAAGTGCCCTTAACTTAAAAAAGAGGTGGGTTTTCCCAGGCACTGATTTTCAGCTAAGAAATGATGACCACAATTACAGGGTGTGTGCGCGCATTTACGGTTGAGTATTAGAGGTGGTGTGCAGGGAACCATACAAAGTAATTAGACAAAGCCCAAGACACAAGAGCTTCCCTAAGAAAAGTACACCAGCCAAGTGTCCTTTGCTCGTCTTTTCGTGGATTACATCCTAAAAAGAGAAATAATTCAGATCATCACTAATAGACATAAGTGACCAACACATCATCTTGGAAAGTGGTCTTACATCACCTTCCTAAAAACATCATGAGGAAACTAGACTGGAGACATGTAAGGGAAATCAGGCTGATTCTCTTGGGTACAGAGGCAAGAAAGAGGAAAAATGACTCATCCCAGTAAATGTGCGGTTAACTGAAGAGGACACAAGGCATTTTATCTTCATGAATCTGAAATCCCTCAAAAATATTACTGATTTTCATAACATAAGAGTAAAGTCACTCATTAAAGCACATGACTTGAAGAATGCTCGAAGAATTGGTGTCATATCATCGTTTTGAAATTTTCTCATGACTCTGGAAACTTACAGGACCTTTGGGAATTGTGGTTTTCTTTCTTTCTTTCTTTCTTTGCTTCTTTCTTTCTTCCAGCAGAAGGATGGCCCAGTAAGGTTTACTGGATTCCTTAGTGTTAAACATATTACCAGACTTTTGGGTTTCACAGGCCAGTAAATTTTACAAAAATATCCTGGATTCCAACATAGGGATGACTAGCATTCTATTTTTTGAACTAAGGGTATTTTAAGGGAGAAAAAACAAAACAAAACAAAACCAACTAGATGCCACAAATGTTCTATTTCTCAGTCTGGGTACCTAGGTGTGTTCGCTTTGTGATAATTCAGAGTTAAATACTTATTTGCGAACCTGTGTGTATGTGTGTGCTATTATTCAATAAGAGATTGTTAAAAGAAAAAAACCCATTTAATATGACAACTTTTCACAGAAGACCCATTTTAAAAAGATTAAGGGCTTAATCTCAGACGAAAATAGATTAACTTCATGAGCCAGCAACTATGCTAAGTGCCTTAGAGGAATAAACTCATTCATTTTTTCAAAGCAATCCAACCCAACCGGTAACATTCATTATACCCACATCAATGGGAAGATTGAGGTAATCAAGAGAGCTTCAAAATCTCACCCTCACATCTACCTGCCTGCCAGCACCTGTGCTCCACAGTCAGCCTTCTCTTCTTCACGGCCAGTTCGAAACACGTCCTCCTCATGCAGCTGGGTTCCTTCCTAGGCTCAGGGACACGGCTCCAGAAACACAGCACTCCCTCACAGCCATCAGCTGGTCCCTTTCCCACTAGATCAAACATGCTATTTTCTCTCCCATGTTACAAAACAAAAAAACTTCCATCCTTCCCCTCTTACCATTACATTTCTTTACTCCTCTTGACAGCAAAATTCCTTGAGGTGGTTAGTCTCTGTTTATGATCCCTCCCCCACCAAGTACTCTTCACTCCTCTCAAACCTAGCTTTCTGTCCCGCTCATGGACACCGCCCTTGATAAGGGTATCGGTTATCTGCAAAGTGCTAAATCCAACAGCCAATTTTCAGTCTCAGCCTTTCTGGACTCAACAACAACTTGCCCCTTTATTCCTGAAAATGCCTGTTTTAACTTTGATTCCAGGACATTGCACACTTTTCTTTCTAATTCACAGGTCACTTCTGTCCCTCTTACACATTGTTTCAGTCACCCTAGGGCTCTGCCCTTGGACTTTTTCCTCTCCTCCGTTTATACTAACTCCCTTCATGATCTCAGCCAATCTCGGGGCTTTAAATGACATCTATATGATGACTTGCAAATTACATGTACAGACCAGATCTGTCCCCCAGGCTCCAAACTCACACACCTGCGTGTGAAACTGGCATCTCTTGATGCTGTGGCAGACTGTATTTTCCAAAAATAGTGGCAATAACATCTCTCATCCCACATGACCTTTGGCAATGTGTCCTTGCCACTTCCCCATCAAATTCCTCTCCCCTAGAATCAGAGACGCCTTTGTGACTCACTTGTAATCAACAGAATGTGGCAAAAGCGACACTGCAGGACTCTGAGGCCAGGTCAGAAGAGATCATGCCCTTTCCATCCGAGTCTCCCGGTATACTCATGCTTCAGAAGCTCCCACTGGAGACCCAGTCGCCAATAATTGAGAAGGCTGAGCCACAGGATGGGGCCACGTATAGGTGCTTCCACTGGCAGTCCCCAGCTGAGCCCAGCTTTTAGGTCATTCAGTCCCAATGCCAGACCAGATGATTTCAGCCCCCAGACATTGGAATTTTCCCAGCAGAGGCCCCAGACCTAATGGAATAGAGATAAGCCATCCCAGCTGTGCCCTGCCCAAATTCCTAACCCACAGAATTCCTGAGAACAATAAAAACGGTTGTTGTTTTATGCCAGTAAGTTTGGAGTCATTCATTACAAGATAAGTAACCAGAACAAATGTGTCCTGAGCATCTTAAACGTAACAGGCCCCAGACCAAACTGGCAATTGTCTTTTCTCACTTCCCCATCCTCCTTGCCCACCCTCCAAAGAAACCTTTGTTTCCAAGTATCTTTCAATTCAGCAGAACCCTCTTTCCTGTCAGCATCACTTCAAAATCTTACCAGTGATTTTGACTTCAATAACTGGATTTTGATCCAATATCAGGACATCTTTTTGGCTCTACCTTTAAAATATATTCGGAATCTAATCACTTCACGCCACCTCTACTGCTATCACTCCAGTCCAAACCCCTATCATCTTTTGCTCAAAATACTGCAAGAGCTTCTTACTAGTAACCAAAGAGATCCTTTTTAATTATATCAGGTTTTTCTCCCACTTAAAATCTTCCTGCAGCTTCTCCTTTCAATGGAAGTAAAAGCCAAAATGGCTCTAAAATGATCTCCAAAACACGACCCTCCTTCCCCATTACCTGACTTCCCTTCCTTACTCTTTTGTAGCCACACTGGCCCCTTTGCCTGGAGTTCCATTCCATTCCAACCTGGAGTTCTTCCCCCTCAGATAGCTGCATGGCTGGCTCCTATCTCAAGTCCTGCTTGACTAGCACCTTCTCGGTGAGGGCTACTACCCAAATCATCCCACTGGAAATTCTAGCAGCACCACCACATTCCCCACACCTCAAGTTGCAAGATGAAACACAGGGATATCCAAATTCAAATTTCATATCACCAAATTAATTTTTTAAGACAAGTATCCCCCATGCAATACCTGAGACATGCTTATGCTAAAAAAGAAATTATCCACGGTTCATCTGAAATTCAACTCTGTGTTCTCTATTTTTATTCGCTAAATCTGGTAACCCCACCGCCATCTTTCACCCTACTTTCCAATTTTTCCATAGCCATTAGTACCACTTACGCTACTATGTATTTTGTCTTCTCCCCACTAGAATGGAAACTATAAGAGCAGAAACTCTGTAAGAGCAGAAATATTTGTCTGTAGTGGTCAGAGTTGTTCTGTTGGCTCCTCTCGAGCAATGGCTGGCATTTAACAGGCACTCAATAAATATGTAATGAATGAGTGAATCCCAGTCATTCAACTGTGGGTAGGTGGTTTCCCAAGATCACAGCGCTCTAGGCAGGACAGCCACTGCATGAACTCAGGCAGGCTTGTTCTGGCAAGCTAGTTTCTTAACCATCATGCAGACTACTTTAAACAAATGTTAAAGACGTGTGGTTTAAAAGTCTTTCTTCATTGGGGTGCCCAGGGGGCGCACTCTGTTAAGCATCTAACTGCTGGTTTCAGCTCAGGCTGTGGTCTCAGGGTGGTGAGCTGGGGCCCCGTGTTGGGCTCTGTGCTCAGTGTGGAGTCTGCTTGGGATTTTCTCTCCCTCTCTCTGCCCCTCCCATTCATGCTCTCTTTTTTTCTCTTTCTTTAAAAATAAAGAAGTCCTTTTTTAAAAATAAATAAATAAGTAAATCTTTCTTCACTGTACCCCTTCCCCCCACACTTATACGAAAGATATCTTACAGATGCATCCCTAAGAGCACAATTGCTCAAGGTGGAGGGAAACGCCTGGTTTCGACTATTCAGAGCACAGGAGATGTAAGTAATAAACCGGTGTGTATGTCCATTCACCAGAGTGTAGGAGATGTTAACATTGGCCTAGCTTTAAGAGAATATTTGTTTTCTCTTATGAAATTTAAATCTAAAAGACCCCCAAAACATTCCCTATTCTAGGCAGACTAGTCTCTCTTCCCAATGAACCTCCAATGGTCATTTTAATTTGCCATCAAATCCATGTTTGTTTGATTTTTATCCCCACAAGGACCTTCTACACTTATTCTCTCTCTCTCTCTCTCTGAATTTCTACAAGCAACTCAACAGGTCCTTCAGTGAAAATAATCCCTCTTTCCTCTTCACTCTAGCTACCCTTCACCTAGGCCTCAAGTCTCTTACCACCCTCTATTCTGTATTTTTTAACTTTTCAAATGTACAGGAAATAAACAGTAGGTACTCAGATTCAACAAATGTTAACATCTTTGCCATTCTTGAAATCTACTCTTATATTCTGAATAATGTTTCTGGAAGACCTATACCTAAATAGTAAATTACTGAAGTACTGAATCAAAGGTTAGCCACCTGCCATTCGCTATCCTTTCACATAAGTAAGTCTCCTTTCCTCAACTACATTGTAAAAGCCAGGTATTATACAGAAATGTTTGAGTATACTCTCTCTCTGCCTGCCTCTCTGCCTACTTGTGATTTCTGTGTGTCAAATAAATAAATAAAATCTTAAAAAAAAAAAGAAATGTTTTGAGTATAACTATGCTTTTTATAAACAACAAACACTTACATCTGCATTTTTAGTACCTAGAATAGATCCAAGTAGGCATTTCACAGATAGTTGGTAAATTAATGAATAAACATGCCACCAACAATTCCTCTAAATACACAGGCAGTATTCAGCCTTTGAAATCTCGATCATCAGGCAAATATCATCTTCTTAAATAAACTGATACCAAAAAAACGACAAACTTCTCTGTAATTCTTTATTAAAAATACGGCTGTACACATAGAGACTGAAAACAGGATTAAAGATGAATAACCCACATGGGATCATGACATCAGAACTTAACATACTGGTGCTTTTTAGGGAAGTTGTTGACATCCAAACCACAGAACCAAGGTCAAAAGCAAAATACAAAGGTACCCTCAAAAATATTTACAATGAAGTAAATACACTAACAGAATTTAAAATAGGTACAAAAAAATGAAATGACCAACGTTACATGATTTCAAGGGTTGTCCTTTCTGTGCTTTGATCTGTCATAACAGAAGATATGGGAAGTTTATATCCTTAATTTGACTATTCTCAGATATTTAAATCTTCCTATGAATTAAAAAGACTATCTTTTAGACAACCTCTCAAATGGAATTACACTATGGAAAAGAGGGCTCCCCCAAAAAACACCTAAGCAGAACTAAGAGTTCTACTGAAAACCATTCCCAATAAAAACTAAATGAAAAATAAATATAAAACAAAGCTTAAAAAAAATATGTATTACCTGACACCATCTGTTTTCTGGCCGACAATATTTACTCATGAAAACATATCAGCTGTCTGTCTACCTTTATATTCAAACCAAGTCCTGAGGTTACTAGGGGCTGAAGCAAACTAGCACTTAGGATGCAAACATTCTTGGGTTTGTGATTTGAACCTGCCTTGCAGAGGGAAGTTTGCTGGTCTATACAGGATGAGAAATTCAAGCCCTATTTTACCCCTGCCCTTCCTTAGCTTTCACAAAACATTGGTCCACAAATTAAATTTTCAAAAAGTTCCCAGACCCCAAAACTAAAATAGATGATCCCCTTTCATTTTCAAAGAAAACAATATTGGAAAAAATCTCCAGCCCGCTTATAAATTAAGCATTTCATATTTCTTCTAGAATACAAGTAGTTCTTTTTTGTACAAAAGAATTACAATATGATTTGTCAAAAAACATATAAAAAGACAGCTGCTCTTCCTCAAATACATGAGCTAATGATAAAAGACTTTTGCATGTTAACGTCTCCAAGTTCTTGTTCCTTTTACATAAAAAAGAACATTATGGTGGCAAATGTTAATTATCCTTTGAATACTGAACATTATGTTCTTTTAAAATCCATCCAGATCAAATGCAATAATTGATTTTCTTTTTAACTCAACAACTGATGCTACCAAACGCGGCCTCAAACACACCTGTTAAAATGTGTAACGCGTGTCTTTAGTCTTCAAAGCTTTCAAGTGAGGAGAGGTGTTTTTTCTTGATGCAAATCTCAAGGCAGAGAAAATCATTTTAAAGCTTATAAAAAGTGGACAGAGAAATATTAAAAACTTCTCTGAAAACTACAAATATGTATAATTATTAAAATCGAAGACCGTAACATCAGTTGCAAGTGCTTGGAAGTCTTTCCTGACCTTTTGAGTTTCCACATTTTCTTCATAGTCGCATGGTGAGCACCCAGTGCTAGTAAAACATTCAGTGCTGGGAAAGGAGATAGAGTCTTCATTACTGTTTTTTTGTGAAAGAAAATTCCTATGTATTTGGCAGTCTTCAGTATCAAAGTATAGGTATTTCATTAACTAGAAATTCCATGAATACCCAAGTTTGGCGACAACTGCATGTCCAAATATTAAGAAAGTTAAGAAGAGGAAAATTCCAAACTTTTGAGATTGACTTATTCAGGAATATCCCACATAGTGAAGTTATTATCAAAAGTACTATTACTTTGGGCTAAGCAGTGACTGCAAAGGCACAGCAGATTGTTATCCCTCCAGATTCAGGCTGTAAAACTTCAGAAAGCTCTTGATGCCAGACCACTGCTGTGTTTAGTTCATCTTCTGAACAGTGTCTCTGTGTCTGTATCCAGTGTAAAGTACCATAATAAAGCTGTGGTTCAAAGAACAGAACTTTATACAAAAAAAGCGAACTGGAAAGAATCTAAAGCAATATACTCCTGACCTTCAGGCCTTTAGCAGAATTTTTTTTCTATTAAAAAAACTGCATAAATGTAAATATATCTGACAAGCAGGGAAACAGCTTTTTAAAAAAAGACTCTGGTCAAATTTGGAGCAAAGAGCTTTACGTGCTCCTTAAGTTCCTGTTTATCCAATCCTCACTCAGAAAGGATTTACATCTACTGATGGGGGAATTCGTATCCAACAATTCACTGATCTCTCTTTGTGTGTTCTTAAAAACAAAACAAAACAAAACAAAACAAGGAAAACCCAAAAATCTTCATTGGAACTAACAGTGTGGGTGGCATACAGAGCTTGCATACAATACTCTTACAAGAATTATACACTATACTGTACTTCTGTGAAATTATTTACCTGGTCCATTATGTTATTCAGGGCAACCCATCCCCAAAAGAGCAAATTCTGCAACCCTCAGTGACAAAAACGCTGCCCAGCATTGTTTCCCAAAAATGTCCTTGCAAATAGTTTCCCTTAATAAGTAAGTATACAATGTGGCAAAAGTTCAAAGATCAGAAAAAAGTCTTTAAAAAATTAAAATTAGTGCATATACAAGTGGAAGAAAACAAAAGCAGGAACACCATTCACCCAATGGTGCCCCTTAATCTAAAATAAATTCTTCACAGATATGGCCCCAATGGCAGCCACAGCTCTAGGATAAGTGAAACATTCTTCCTTTCAAGTAACAGTGTACCTGACTGAAGTGCAAGCAGCTTTGCTCATCTCTTGTTTGTTTCCCAAATGTGAAATGAGAGGATGAGAACAGTTCAGCTGTAGTGCAATTTGCTCTCGGTTAAGGTCCTCAGCCATGTCCTGCGTGCTTTTTCAGCAAATACTACAACTGACCATTCGCAGCTGCAATCAGTTCTTGGAAAGTGTTTTCGAAGCAGCGCTTTAAGTCACTGTAAGTCACCACAAGTACGCTCTTCTCGTCTCTGGAAATGAGGCTTATTTTCTCTGGCACACCAGCATCTAACTGAAACAGACAGACACACAAAATGGGAAGTTCATACTGGGCAGAGGATAATCCACTGTATCTATTCTAGCACAACTTTTGCAGCACTGATGAATATTTTAAAAATTTTAAAAATGTCATATTCCCATCTAAATATACTTAAGCATTTTACATCACTAATTAGCATGCACACTTCTCAACTTGGATGTTTCCACCTATTTTTCATGCTTAGTTCTTATCTGCATTATATTCCATCATGGCATTATTCCTTCCTTTTTTTTTTTAAGTAAGCTCTAAACCCAACGTGGGGCTTGAACTCACAACCCTGAGATCAAGAGTCCCACAAGGAACCCCAGTATCTTCCAACTTTTTTGTGTCAAATTATAGAGCAATGAACATATTCACCTACTTTTTTTTCTTCTGAATAATTACTTCCTTTGAAGAGATAATTAAAAATATAAACACTGAATCAAAAAGTACAGATAATTTTATAGCTTAATACATACAGCTAAATTGTTTTCCAAAGGGTATCAGAAACCACTGATTTATGAGTTGTACCAATTTATAAGCAATTCCATATCAAGTGCATGCCTTGCTATTTTTATTTACACTTTTTTTAATGAATGTTACCAAATGTTTTCCTACGTTTATTTGTGTTATTTCCACTGTAGGAGTGCCAGTTTATGATCTTTACCCACTTAGCGGTCAAGATTTGGTAGTAATATTTTAATGAGGTCTTTATAAAGCATACATACTAATCCTTAGTCCATCAAAGAACTTATCTGTTATGGTTTTCACTTTTTCTGGTTAGTTTTCGGTGTATATTTTTCCTTCCTTTTTCATTAAGTCATTCGTTAAAATGTTTAAAATTTACTAACTCTGAAGGCTCAAACTTTCAAATCATTTTAACAGTTAATCTGTCATAATTTCTACCAAAATATGCTATGTAAGATTTTTTTATATCATCAATATGGCCATCCATCCCTTTTAATTTATTACACTCTTTTCAGACTTAGAAAATTATCATACTTTCAAGTTTGGGATAAATTTTATTTACTACTAGCTATTTTATGAAATGAAATAGAATTTTCTTCAAGTTATCAATTATCCTATTATTCATTAAATACTCTTCACTTAAGGTATCTGTCTATGGCTCTATTTCATAGGATCTACCAGCCAGTGTTTACACCAGTGCCACATATTTTTAGTCACTGGCACTTTGCTACTATGTATATTATTTTCTAAAATCCAGGACAATTGTTCTTCACTCATTACTTTCAGGAAAAATGTCTTCCCCTTAAGGGAAAGAGCAAATAAATGTATAAGTCATACTGGATTAGTTTAATTACTGTCTTAATGTAGATTACAGACAATACTCTTTTCAAAGAGTTGTAAGGAAGTTCTAGCAAGGCAAAGTCATGCCTAAAAAAACAAACAAACAAACAAACAAACAAACAAAACCACGTTTTCCCTGAAGATTCCCTGAAGAGTTATCACGCTTACATTACCAGCTCTACATTCTGCGCCATGGTAGGTATTTCCTTTAGTACTTGTAATTTAGGGGCAGTTTAGACCAGGGGTCAGCAAATGGTTTCCATAAAGATGGCCAGATAGTAAATGCCTTAAATTTTAGGGCCGTGGAGTCTCTGTCACATATTCTTCTTAGTTTTGCTTTTGGTTTTGGTTTGTTTGTTTGTTTTACAATCTTCTAAAAATATCAATACCGTTCTCAGGTTGTGCACTCTACAAATACAGGCTGTCAGGCCCCAGTCTGCTGACCCCTGAGATTTAGATATAAACCTGTACAAAGACTAGGATTTATTTACTTCTGGAGACCTGTTCTACACTCTGTGATTTCAAGCAATTCGTAAGGAAAATGCATTCCTTCTTTCCTTTGTAAACTGTCTCCTAGCCCTTTCAAAAACACAAAGCTCACCTCTCAAATGAACTCATAGATCTCCATCTACCTAAGTTCATCTACTCACCTCATTCTCCACTTAGAGTGCTGGGCCTACTGTGCTTTTACTATTGTAACACTGGATTACTATGCCCACAGTTAACAGTAAATGAACAGATAACATGTAGGACATTCAACAACACTCACAATAACTTAAAAGAAAGGAATTCAACTTTTAAAAAATTTTTCAATATAAAACTATTTTTGTTTTCCCACCCATTGCTTTTGCGACATTTTATCACAATGAAAAGATCCACAATGAAAAATTCTATAATTATTCATGTTGATGTTAAAAAACCTGCCTAGTCTAGAAATTGTTATTAAGTAGATATACCTGGTAATTATTAATAAAATACTTTCTAGGCTGGAGTAGAATACATCTACACTTAAGTCTCTTAGTATTTGCAACTCTGAAAATTGTAGATGGCATTGTGATCTTAAAAATCCAGATACAAATTACCTTGTTAAGACAAGAAATGATATGACTGAGGTCAATCCAAGGAGCACCCGCTTCTGTCACCTGATGGAAAAGATGATCCCTAAAGAGTTTCAAAAGATAACGGTCTCCAGTCTCCGACCAGGTAGGATCCTTCTGAAACCTGGGGAAAGGTAATATTTTACCTCAATAACCCATGCTGTCTACCACATGGCCGTGTTGATTCTTCAGACTCTGTACTAGTTTATTTTTATTGTTTTCTCTGGTAAGGAAGTAGTGTGTGTGTGTGTGTGTGTGTGTGTGTGTGTGTGTGTGTGTGATTTATTTTTTTAATCCTCCTAAAGTTAAAGGGAGGCTAAAAAAATTTTGTTTTCAAACTTTACGTGCAGATTGCTAAATTTTTAAAAAATAATTTCACACAACATGGAAGTATACGAATATCAGTTTCTAAGTCTCAAAGGCAATCATCCCTTTCACACTCCTATTTTATAATCACTTTCTTATTTAAGCTCCTACCATTAGATAAAAATGGAAGAAAAAGAAAATGTCTTAAAAGATCTTTAGAAATAGGTTTAAAGAAATTCTTTTCCTCCTTTCACCTTTAGGATATGGAGTAGAGACATATGATCAGATATGTGTTCAACTTTACTGGTAAGCATAAAATAGAGAAATGTTTAAGGAAACAAAAACAAGAACTAGAGAACAGTGACAGTGATCATCTGGTCAAAATGACCACTGTCACTTTCCAGTGACTTCTGGAACTTATGGTCTAGTGAGGAAAACAGATGTTCAAATAAGCAAAGAAAGTTGCATACTGAGGTAACGCCATCAAGAGAAAGGGAAATGGTATGCAACAGAAACATGAATTCATCTGGGAAGGCAAGGGAAGCTTTCCACAGGAAGCAGTGGATGCTCTTCCCAGAGGAAGTGGTCAGAGGCAGCAGTATTTGCAAGGAACAGAGCATGCAGCACTTCAGAAACTCAGCAAAGATCAGTGCTGGATGCGGTTGGGGGTGGGAAAAGAAGGAGGCTAAGCGAGAGACGGAGAATAAGAGCAAGGAGAGGGAGAGAAAACACAAGAACAAAGGGGGAGAGAAGGCTAAGAGCGGGGAGGAGAAACTTAAAAGAAAAAAAAATGAGGCCGATTTGAAGCAAAGATAGGAAGGGAGAGATCAGATTATGCAGTCTTGGGTTAAAAAACTAGGTCTGGGGGAAGAAACAAACAAACAGGCCTGTCTTCTAAGAACAAAATGGAAAGCCTACCACATGGCTGAAACACAATCATAACCGAGTTTTGCAAAGATCACTCCAGGGACTTTCAATCAAAATGCTAATTAAACACACCCATTTATCTCAGGTCCATTTCAAAACCCCACAGTTCAAAATTGACAGTAAATGTCTAAGGAGGGATATAATAAACACACAATGACAAAGTGAGCAGGAGCAACAACAGAAGAGAAAATTGGAAGGTGAAAAACAGGTAAGTGGTATGATCAGCTTTGTTCATACCACTTGTTTGTTTTGAAAAAACGGAACTCGGATGCTACAGTAGGCACACACAAAAAGGGGAAGCCACAAAAGCAGGCCAGACCAGTGAGGCCCAGGAAGGGAAGTCATTGGTACCACTGAAAGCGCAGGTATAAACTAAAGCTGGAAATGGCAGAACTGACGAAAAGTTCTATAAATAACAAATAGATAACCTCTTTTTCATCCCTGCCTCCACTTCTGCTTTGCAGAAATTTGCCAGAAAGGGTACCAGAAATCTTTCTAGACAGGGTGAGCAAAGAAGCTCCAGCCTCCAGGAGGCCACGAAGAGCAAGAGATGGTGGCTGAGACTATTTAACCAACACTTTCCTTTTACTTTGGCTACGCAAAGCTAGACTCTGGGTTTACACTACAGACAAAGGCTGAAGATTTTTTTTTCTGGATATGAACTTACCCAAGAGAAATTCTGACATTTAAGAATCTACCAAAAACAGGCAAAAATTATACATAACAACATCACACTACTTTGCCACACATTCTACAATCCCTGACCCTGCAAGGACCTTCCCGTTAGCTTTTTAGATGAAAAAGGTCATTTTTTTAAAAGTTTATTCATTTATTTTTTTAGTAATCTCCACACCCAATGTAGGAATCAAACTTACAACCCTAAGATCAAGAGTTATATGCTCTTCTGACTGAGCCAGCCAGGTACCCTGAAAAAGGTCATTTTTAATATGAATGCACAGCCAAGGATCAGAAATCCTTTGGAAAATGAACAAAACAAAACAAAACAAAACAAAATCTTGATTCCTATGAGATATTGCAGGAAACAGAACTTAGAACAAAACAAAACCTAACCAAAAATCTTTAACTGAGAGTCTCAGAGAAACAAGAATTAGATGCTGTAAGACAAACATTTAGAGAAGAGACAGTTCTTGAAAATTCAAAATATGACAGGAGAAACTTAAAAATTCACAAACAGATTAGAAAAAAAAAACTTTTATTTTTAGACAAAATAAATTGAGATAATTAACTAGAAAGTAGAATAAAAAGATACAATAAAGAAAACAGTAGAGAATATTAGAAAATTAATTGTCATTGTCTAACATCTGAGCAATGGAAATTCCAAAGGGTGAAATTATCAAAGAAACAACGAAGAACTGAAGGACATCAGTTTCCAATTATTAAAAGGGTCTGGATACCTGTTAATTCATCAAAATGAATTAACAAGGCATACCAAGGCAAATCACTGTGAATTTCTGAACATCATTGATAAAGATTCTAAAAGCACAGGGGAAGGGCAAGCGTTTGAAAAGAAAATGGCTTTGAATCTGGAAGTTAAAAGACAATGGTGTAATGCTTCAAATTTTGACAGACATTATCATTAGTATTACTTAACTATGTACTAGAGGTACTAGCTAACATAATCACTCCAGGGAAAGTAAAAGTATAGATATTAGGAAGGAGGAAATGTAACTATATTTGGAGATAGGACTATGTTGTTTCTAAGAAACCCAAGAAAATCTAGTGAAAAACGATCCAAACACTAAGATACCAGGGTACAAAATGTATAGAAATCAGTAATTTTTATGTGCCCCGATAATAAGCAATCTAAGAATTTATTAGATTAAGAAGATTAGACTAGATTTAAGAAGAAAGAATGGGTGGGAGGCTCGCATCTACAAAAGCAACAAGAAAAAATACCTAGTAAACTTAGTGTGCTACAACAACATAAGGCATAACTTCAGCATGTAAGAATAGTAAAGTAGGAGTTAACAAGTATGATGACAGACCATTACCTTAGTTAAGAAACTCAACATCTATAAACACAAATGCTCCTTAAGTTTATTAATGAACATGTTAACTTTTCAAAAAAATCCACCAGGTTTCCTGATTTTTTTTTAAGCAAAAAAGCTGATTCTAGAATTTATATAGCAAATTAAGCCGTTTAGGGAAAACAAATAACAGGCAATGAAATGGAGATAAGAAAGAACTAGCACCTACCAGATTTTAGAACATTAGTCATTAGAATACTAATGTGAAAGAAGTGCTGCCTTAAAACAGCGCAGAAAAGCTAGACTATGCAATAAATAACTTTTGGGCTACTGGGTAGTTTTCTGAGGGGAAAGGGTAGAGGAGCTGAATACATACCTCATACCCTATATAAATTCCACATATATAAAAATTTAACATGAAAAAAAGTAAGACCATAAGTACTCTAGAAGAAACCATGAGGTAATTCCTTTAAAATAGTGGGAGTAGAAAAGGCCTTTCTCCATTCTATGATTCAAAATCCAAAAGTGTAAGAGAAGTTTGATTAATTAAGACTACATATATAAATGTCTGATGGAAAAAAACTGAGCAGAGTCAAAAGAAAAATGACAAACTAAAAAGAAAATGATCACAAAGGTAACTCTCTCTAGCTTGTATACATCAAAAAGACAATTCAACTGAAAATAAAAATGAACTAAGGATATGGACAGATAAAGGAAGAGAAATGGATCAAAAACATAAAAATGACAGGCAACATGCTCGTAAAAGTTAATACAAAATAAAACTGCACTGAGATTCAATCTCTCATCTAACAGGTTGACAAAAATCCACAAGCTGAAAAAGTATTGCTGGCAAAAGGCTCTCATGCCTCATACACTGGGAAACCCTTCTGTAACAGTCTACAGTCACACAACCACAGACCTAACAATCACAACTGGGCCTGTATCCACGCACATATAAGACTAAGTATGCATAAGTCAGTCCTGCAGACTGTTTATACTAGCAAAACACTGAAAACAACTCAAATGTCTATTGATAAGGACTGGAGAAATAAATTATGGTGTATCCACAGAATGGACTATTACATAGCTATATAGATTACAGAAGTAGAGCATTAGGTTAAGAGCATGGACTCTGGAACCATACTGTCTGGATTCAAATTCTGGCTCATATACTCACTAATGATGTGACCCTATTAAAGGTATTTAACTTTTTTTAAAAAAAGATTTTATTTATTTGAGAGAGAATGAGGGTGAGTGAGAGCAGGAGCAGGGGAGAGGGACAGAGGGAAAGGGAGAAGCAGACTCCCCAGTGAGCAGGGAGTCCGACACGGTACCTGATTCCAGGACTCCAGGATCAAGACCTGAGCTGAAGGCAGATGCTTAACTGACTGAGCCACCCAGGCGCCCAGTTTTTAGCCTCTCTATGCCCAAATATCTCTGTTAAGTGGGAATACTAATGGTACCTGCACCACAAGGTTGTTACGAGGAGTAAGGTTAGGTCATATTTGTAAACTACTGAGAATAGTGTTTGGTATATGCGAAATATACCCGAACAAAAAGATTTCCAAAATACAGTTAGGAGGAAAAAGCAACATACAGAACACTGTGCATGGTCTATAATTTGTATATATTAAAAAGGGGGAGGAGGGAGATTAGAATATATCATTGTAACTCAGAAATCTTTATATAAAATAAAGATTAGTGGGAGAAAGTGGAAAGACTGGGGACATTAAAAGTAAGGAGATTTTTTTTTTCACTGCAAACCCTTTTCTGCTTTTCAAAAAACTGGTTTATATTAATCTATTCAAAAGACTTAATTAATAAAAAGAATTTTCTGAGGACTATCTAGAATTCTATACTCACTCATACTATCAATAAAGTGTAAAAACAGAATAAAGATATTTTCAGACTTAAAAAGACTCAAAAAATTCACCTTTCTCAGGAAGCTACAGGAGGACGTGCTCCAATAAATCAAAAGAATAAACCAAGGAAAAAGGCAAGAGACAAGGTATCCAACACAAAGGGAGAGACAATGAGAACTCCCAGGATAATAGTGAAGGGAAGCTCCAGTTCTAAAGTGTGAGTGTGAGCAAGCTTAAAGCGCAACCAGCCCAGATAGGAACAGAAGGACAGAGGCTCCAGGGGCAATTTCTCTAAGAGGGAGGAAAAAAAAAGGAGCTGATAGATTACCTATTTTTGACCATATGGAAAGGTGTTTCATAACTCTGGCAGCGAGTCTGGAATAAACTGGTGGTCAATATTTTTTCATTTGCTTAGTTTTCTATATAAGACAATTAATAACCCCAGGAAAACAAAAATAAAAAAAAAATACAAAAGAAAGAAAATATAGTCATGGTTGACTACGTGGTGCAACTATGAACAAATTTATCCTGTTCCACTGATGTCAACACTGAATGAAGATTTAACTCAAAATTATGGATTAAGTGGTAGAACGTGCATACTTGTGTGTGTGTTTGGATGTGTGTGTGTTTGGGTAAGGGAAGGGATATGAAAGACAAACCCTCATCTTCCACAGGGCAAAGTCATTAGCTAAGTTAAATACTGGGGGGGAAAAAATCAAGAAATAGTACTATAAGCATATCAATTTTTAAATAAATAAATGCCAGAAGAAACACCCAGAAGTTTTCTTTCCTAATGTCATCTTCTCTTCATTTAGAAAAATTATCATGAAAAATACTGAGTTTTTCTTTTTAACTTCGAAGGAAGGGAAGTGAACATGAATTCTGTGGTCAAAAAAACTCCCTCAAGAAATATTTATGCATCATCTATCCCTATTAACAGAGGTAATGTTCCTGTAATATCACTTACACTACATGACAACAGCTATAATACTGTTCCACCTGTCCTTGACAGTTACAACTTAGTACAGACATCAACTCTACTTCTTTCTTGAACATATGGTAACTCTAACCTGCAAATGAGGCAGAACTAAATGACAAATAATGTAAGGTGGTGGTGTCATTGATATGATGGCTATAAATAATGCCCTTTAATAGAAGACAGGGGGCATGCAACAATTAGACCTGTCTGAAGTCTCTGATCTGCCTACAGTAAACTGAACTGACCACACTTCAAAAAGGAGACAGGATAGAGGCAGTACTGATTGTCATAAAATGTTCCCTCCTGTATAAACCGCAACAGAGAGTTCTAACAGTATCTTTTCTGTACGTGTATGTGTGTGTGGAATCCCTAAGAACAACCACATCTAGGCTATAGTTAAAAAGCAGCGTCCTAATTGCTACCATAGCAGGCTTAAGGTCACTTCACATGAGAATTTTTCTCTTTTTCCAAATAAAACCAGTAAGATTAAGGAAAACACATTCCTATTAGCACCCCTGATTGAAAATATACTGTAAAATACTGAAAATCCTTACTCCGGCCTCTCATTGATCGTTCCCAATTTTGCTAGAAGCCTAAACAGTCTTCCATTCTGAACCTCCTATAAAACATTTTGAAAAGAAAGAGAGTATTAATATTCCAGCTAACTGAATATAAAAGCAAAATTTTAGAAAACTGGTATCCTATACCAATATTACCTTTAAACAATAAATACTAAATCATAAAATCCCCACCTTTTGGTTATAGTTTTGAATATAATATTTCCACTTCATTCAACAGTAATATTCAAGGAGATCATGCAGCTGGGCATTTTTAAGAACGGTTAAAGTAATGTACATGAAAAACAACATCAAGACTATGTCAACTGACTGTAGCAAAATCATGAAGAGAAAAAAAAATGCCCAGAGGACTAAGAAATCAAAATACTGAACCTTAAGTTTGGACAAATATATCTGCAAATAGTCTTAGCCAATTATGCCCTATACTTAGCACAGAAATTACTATGTTTTCTCTCTATACATATAGGTGCCAAGTGTGTATATCTCTTTGTAACTAGATCGTTACCTTTGCAAGGTCTTCCTCTATGACATCATTTCTCATTTGAGCAGCATCCAATTGAGTATAAAATCGAGCACCAATCATGGGCATGATGTCATTTACACTTCGCATCCTGTTTTGGTCAGTCAACAAATACCTGGTGAAGATAAAGAAGAATCACTTGAATGCCAAACATGTAATTTAAAAAACAACACAACCTACAAGCACATAGCTGTCGCTGCTACCATCATATTAGTTTACATAAATTTGAAAACATTTTTTCATGCAAGTCAAGTTCACTTGTAAAACTTAATGATTTCTTGGGTGCCTGGGTGGCTCAGTTGGTTAAGCACCTGCCTTCGGCTCAGGTCATGATCCCAGAGTCCTGGGATCAGGCCCCACATTGGGTGCTCTGCTCAGCGGGGAGCCTGCTTCCTCCTCTCTCTCTGCCTGCCTCTCTGCCTACTTGTGATCTCTGTCTGTCAAATAAATAAATAAAATCTTTTAAAAATAAATAAAGAGATAAATAAACAAATAAGACTTAATAATTTCTCTGGAAAATTTTAAGAGCCAATAGAAGAAGTAAGTCTCTTCTACATCTTTGCTATTATGAAAATGAGAAAGGAAACTTAAGTAGGGTTACACTTAATCATTTCCATTCTCAAACCCTTTCTTACAATAGTGGGAAATGAAAAGACTGTTACAAACTTTCTGGAAGGGGTGAAATAGGGGTGGTTATAGGGAAGAGATTTTTCCATTGCTCTTCAAAATATTTTTTGAAACTAAAACTGGGTCTTCAATTTTGATAAATTAAACAAGGCTCAACTTTTTAGGAAGCTGCCTTCTGCTTTGCAACTTCATTTACCAGTTGTCATGTTATGCACTAACATATATCAGAAGAGACCAATTCAGTTTCTTCTACCATTATAACTGAGGCAGAAAAATACTACATTTTAAAAAGCTACCTGCTAGAATACAAAGATGACCGTGACCTGTTACTGCCTATCCTGACCGTGAGCCATTTCCTAACCATTCTCACTAAAGTAGCCTCCCCTTCTCACACTCTCTGCTTATAATTCTATCTTACTTTCTTCATTGGACTTTAGCACTACCTGCAAACACCTTATTTGTTTACATGTTTGTTATCTCCTCCCCATTAGGTGGAAGCTCCAGAAGTTAGGGATTTTGTTCCTCTTGTTCACAGTATCTTCAGTCTGGCACAGAAAAGGCATTCTTTTGTTGAATAAAATACTCATGTGGATAATCTATGTCTTAGCTATTTTTCTAGAATTACTGATATATTTATATCTAACTACTTAAAGTTATTACAAGCTTTGTAACTCTGGCAAGTTACTTTACCTCTCCATGCCTCAGTCTTGTCATCTCTAAAATGGAGCTAATTTATAGGGTTATTGGGAAAATTAATTCATTCACATGAGTTCAAAAGTACCTGATACACAGTCTGTTGCTCTATACAGCTGTTATTAGTATGAAAGTACTGCTTTTTTACTTAATTTTTATTAAGGAAAATTTATAGACCGAATAGTATAATGAATGTCCACGTACCCATCACCCAGTTTCGACAATTATTAACATATGGCTAGTTTGTTACAATTATATCCTTTACTCCCAGTTTTTTAAAAAAGAAAATTTGGAGATTACTAGTTGAGATTATTTGAAACACCCTAGATGTTGCAAATTAAGGCTAGGAATCACTGCTGTGAAAACATATGAAACAAATATTTTCATTTGAAAGAGCAATCATCTGATTATTAATAGGAACACTGGGCAACTACTGGCTTCCAGGACTCTGTCATGAGTAAGGACATTTACACTAGTGTAACAAAGCACAAGTAGGCATCCCCATCCTCTAACCCTCAATTCTATATCCAGGACTAGTCCAAAAAAGAAACTGAGCCATCCAAGACTACAAAAAGAAATCAGAAGGAACAGCTTAAAACTAAGACACTGAAAAGGATCATTGTACTCCAACTGCTTCTAGAACAGAATGGGAAAAATGTCAAGAGATAGCCTAGCATCTGTTCTCTAGAATAACTTAGAATAAGAATTATGGTTGTCCACCTTCTAGAATTCCCCAATGTTAGATATATCTCAGACAGGTGTGTGTCTGAGTCTTTCTGCGATGACTGTACTCTACAGTGGGTTCCTCCTAAGTCAAATACATTTCAAGCCTATATTCAGGGACTTCTTGAGAGTCTGAAGATACTGGAGCAGAAGCAAAGGGACCCTGATGAACATGCTTTCTGGAATGGATGTTTTGGCTACAGAGTCTGTAACTGGATCACATCAGAGGTTTATTTATGACAGTGTTCAGAGAGATACCGATCACTCTAGAGCAGCACTGTCGAACTGCACTTTCTGAGGTTATGGGATATATTAGCCAGAAGCCACATATGGCTTTTGAGCTCTTGAAATGTGGCTAGTGCAACTGAAGAACTAATTTATTTTATTTTAAACTTAAAAAGTTTATGTAGCTAGTGAATACCAATGCAACTTTAGAGGCCAAATGTTTAAAACATCAATAACTAAATACACTGATATATGAATTTATTCAAAGAAGTATATACTTAACAATAAAGAATTTAAAGGTTGTTTAACTGTGTTCTGCCTGATTTTGAATAGTAAGAACTAAAATACAATCTATTAAAAGGTCTTTATGAAAAAGCTCTCTCATCTCATGATCATTACATACACTTAACTATATAATAAAACTTACAAAATCAGATTCTTCAGGTCAGAGGAGTAGTTGATTGTCACCAGTTCCATGGCTTTCTGTAAATTCTCTCGCTGAATTCCTGCCAAAGAGTTGCAAGCCAAAGCCAACACAACTTTTCCTAATGATATCAGATCTGCTTGCTGACATGGAAGAATAAATATAACTTTTAATTTTTATTTTATAAGGCACAAATAAAATGCACTGCCACTACTGCCGGCACCTTTACAAAAAAGCTGCAGAACTCCCAGCACAGGGTTCTCAAATACTGGCGCTCAGAATCACCTGGGAGCTGGTAAGATGAGCCTCTCCACCAGAGATTCTCATTCAGTAGGTCTGGGTGAGCAGGCCCAACATTTTAAAAGCACCCAGACAATTCTGATGACTGTAGCTCCAAGAAACATTACTCTGAGCAATTTACAAGCCAACTATGGAATTGCTGCTTTAAAATTTAAAAAAAAAATTTTTTTTTTTTTTAAATATAGACAGAGCTGACATTCTTATTACAAGAAATTTAAGGCTGGTTACTATACACTCGCTTTACTATGATCATTACAACTTATAATATGCCCCCTTTTTACTTTCCATTATACCCAAAATACAGTGGGAGTTTGAAGAATTATTTGAAGAAAAGTTATTCCTTTATTCCGAACACAACATAACCATTACCTGATTTCAGAGCATGTTTTTTAGAACATCGAAAACACTGCAAACCCCAATAACATCCTGTCTGTCCTTGTTTCCAAAATTTTTTCCTTATATTATAACAGTTTTTTGAGAGCTCTGTAGCCACCTGGTAACTATTTAAATATCTATCTGCCTGCCTGCTTACCTCCCTACCTGTTTATTTTTTAAGATTTACCACTCTGAGGCTTTCCTTCTAAAAGAATTTTCAAAAGACAGCTAGCTGAATTGAGGTAAGCTCTCTATTACCTATTACAACTCCAGGAAACAGAATGGTTATCCAAAGTGGCCCTTCTTGGCAGGTAACTATAATAATTATATGCCTAGGAGAATGGAATAGCTCAGCATTAAATACAATCATTCGAAGTAATTTCGACAGAAAACTGTAGATCTTCAAGATCTGAGACCTGATCTGAATTACTGGATACATTTACTAAATACTGATTTACTATAAAAAGTTTTCAAATCTAACTATACATTAAAATCAACTGAGGAGCTTAAAAAAAAAAATTACCCTGTGACCATCCCCTTGACCCCAATTCTGGTGTTACCAGTCTGGAGTAAGATCTAGGTATTAGAATTTTTCAAAGTTTCCACAAGAATTCTGGTATGCAGCCAGGGTTAAAAACCACTGGCTTCGTGGAACATGGAACGTTTATAAATGGTATAGTTGCAAAATAGGTGACTATTTGAAGGAAGTCACTAATGAAACTTAAGCACTATACAGCTACCCTTAACATTTTATGCAACATTTTATAATAAAGTATAAAGAAGAAGTCAAACTCCCATTACTAAAATAACATCAAAAAATCCAAATTCAAAAATTCATCCAAAACCAGCAATAATGAATCTGACACTTTGAACATGAGATCCTATAACCAGTGGAAACATGGATTAAAAAAACTACTCCGAACTCTATCAGAATAAGAGATGCCAAGGATTTATGTCAAAGAAACTTTTTACAACTTCATTTGTGGTACAGAGTTAGGAGCCCAGAAAGGCAGGAGGGGAGGTGGCATGGGAAGGAGCACTTTTACTGTTGCCAACATTTCTGTTCTCTGGAGGGCACTGCTATGAACGAACTCAAAATGGATTCCTCTCAATCATTCTCAAGGTCAACTAAAATATTCCAAGTTATATAATGAAACCATAAAATGTGGGTCAAGAGAAATCAGTACATGTAAATACTAAATGTAAATTTCTGTGTTTCAATCCCATATCCTCAGCAAATTGAAGGTTGCTATTAGTTACCAAGTATTTGAGCAACATGTACCAACACACAGCCTCCCAACCCTTAAAACAATAGAATTTTCAGTTTGGCTCCACCCTGAATTGATGCTGTAACTAAACCTCCCACCTAGAACACTCCAGTATTTCCTATTAATGAGACAGGAAAACAAAGTCCAAGATAGCTGAAAGACTGGATGGGATTTTAAAATAAGAACATCTGATTTTGAATACATCCCACCACCTTTCTAAAGCTGACTCAAGGTGGGAATGCCCACTTTTAGAAATAAGGCATACACATCACATAATCCAGATTAAATTAGAAATGATTTTAACTAAGAGGTTCATGAAGTCCTGTTTAATTAAGAGAGTTTAACATCATAAAAGCTTAGTAACTCTCCTTTCCTTATTTGCCAGCTAAATAGTTTTCCATTTGTTATTTTGCTTCTTACCTCCATCTGGTTTTTCCCCCCATTTGTTGAATTCTGGAGGTTTTCCCCCCACTCATTTTCAGTTTCTTCCTGATTCTTGATTTCTTGATTTTTCTCTGATTCTATCTATGGCTCTACTTATGTCCACTTTACTGAAAGTCAGTCTCTATTCACGTGTCTGAAACAGACTATGAAAAATAGACTACAAGAAACAATGCACTCCTTTCTCATGTACCCTCTTCTCTACAATCACAATCCCCCACTGGGACTATCTTTAATTCTCTCCTTTACCTTACCATAAGCTATATGAAAAATCTTCCACACAAACATCACCCACCCCCAAAAAATAAAGGGGGAAAAAAAAAGAAAAACTGAGATATCCTTTACTGCTGGAAAATAAAGAGAAGGTGATGACTGGTTGAAAGCAGCCTGAGTTTATGAATGAAGGCAGTTCCTAACTTACCAATCAATTGTCCCAAATGCTTACTTAAGAGTTGTTTGTTTGTAACTCTAGAGTTACTTTCTCTTAAAAAGAGGTGTTTTTCAAGGTAACTACACAACCACTAACATAACTGAAATAATGTATATTCACAAAGAAAAAAGGGAAGATAATACTATTATGATACTCAGAGAAAACCAAAATCAAAGTAGTCTTATACCAGTAATTTTTTTTTTTAAAGAACTCTACTCAAGAATAAAGAAGAATGAGAGCCTGAAGGCTATACTTGTAAAAAAACAAAACTGTAAGGTGTTTCATTTTTTAGTGAGGACCTGGGGTTTCCAGATACTTGCAATAAAGTTAGGTGGCACTGGTTCTAAATAATGTCTAATTTCTCCTCAAAAATTCAATATTATTTTCCTGGATACATGAAAAATCACTAGTATTTCAGTCAATAATCAGTCACTTCTAGAAGCAAAGCGATTAGGAAGAAAAATCTCCAGAGCTTGTTAGTTAGGCACCAGGTTTAAGAAGCTAAGAAGGAAAGTCACTAAGAACCACCACCCTAGATAAGAAAGAGTGAGCAAATCCCCTTTGGCAGAAGAAAGCTGCTGGGGGGAAATAGTAGTCAAATTCTTCTGTGTGGTGCCCACTAGATGGTGCTACCAACCAGGACAGCTTGGCTGCTGCTGAGTTTGGCTGGGCAGGAGCAGAGGGGAAGGAAGCTGTGAAAAGTCTGCATACAACTCAAAGTGATGAGTGGCTCTAAATCTTGGGGACTGTACTGTCCCTCATTCTGCAGTAAAAGAAGAGGTTTACTAGGCACTACTTAGACTCTACTAGTTCTCTTTCTTTTTCTTTTTGTTCAGAAATTTTGGCTTATAATATAAAGCAAACTAAAATCTTTTTTTTAAGGATTTAAACAAAACAAGTCGAAATGAGAAGGCAATGTAAAGGTAAAGTGTTTTTTTCCTTCCTTGTTTCTCCATGTAATTAAGAGATTCTGCCTTATATCAAACTTCTATCAGTTAATAAATATTCAGAAACACCAAAAATTTCTCACACAAAAATTAACATTGTCTTAAAACAGCACCTGCATATCCTCTAAAAAATGTGAAGTACTGCAATGATGAATGATATGAAATAATTACTTTACAGAGCCATGTTACTCGCACAGAGTAATCAAGGCAAAAGCAACACACTTAATGCTCCCTGCAGAGACAGGGTCTTATTCTCCTAGGCCTCGTATGAATCAAGAAGTATGAAATAAACAGCAAAAAACATCAAAGGGGCCTAGATCTACACTATTATTATGACTAGACTAGAATCAAATTCTGATTATATACAAGGAGTATGCAAAAGAAAAAATTTAGAAAATGGCAATACAATAGTATTCCTTCAAAAATATTTCTAAAATTTTTGGATTGGTAGGGGGACAATATCTAAAAGTAAAAATAACAGCTATAATTTTAACACATTAAAGAATTGAAAAAATGGAAAATGTCAATTAATATTATTTATTCAACTAATTAATCTGTTTTAATCTATGCTGAGGAAAAATTTCCTCATCACATAAATACATTTTCATTTGAACAGTTAGTCTTTGACACTGTCATTAACTTTCTATATTCCCACTTGTAAGGGCTCTACACTACATTCATAACAGTGACTAAGAAATAAATGTTCACAGTTGGCACAGAGACACCCCCAGAATAAATTGAAATATAGATTTAACACCCCAGAAACACTTTAAAAATAAACAAAATCTGTCTTAAAAGAAAATCAAGCCTTAAGTTATTGAGGAAGTACCCATGTTCATTCTTACTCACCTGGTATTGAGCCATTAATGCCAATGGATTATTATTCTGACTGTTATCAAATGTTAAAACATCAAAAACTCCAACACAATTTACTCGCAACCTTTAAGGACCAGAGAATTTTTAAAAAATTATTAAAATGAAAATTTTTTTTAATTTAACATTTCCTATATTATTAGGAAGGATCTCAGAATATTATCTAGTCTAACCTCCCCATGTAACCTCTATCAAGCACCACTTTAGAGATGAGTTGGAAATTAAAGCTCAAAAATACTAATGACAGGCCTGGAATGTTATAGAGGCCAGAAATGGATAAAATCAGGACTACAACTCACACCTCTGATTACCAGGCCAGTGGTCTTTTCACCACACCAAGCTGCTTCTTTATTAGTTATTCATGAAAGAGAACTAATTAGATTTCTCACATTTGCTGAAGATGTATTAGGTACCACTCACATGTATTAGTCATTCAATTTTACATGTATTCATCATTCAATCCTCTCAATAATCTTCTGAGAGAGGTACCTTATAAATGTGGAACAGATAATAATAGTACCTGTCTTACAAGGTTGTTGCATACACAGAAGTTACAGAACTTGCTCAGGATCATATAAATAGCCACTAACAGACTTAGAATATGATGAACCCAAATAACCAGGTACCAAATCTTGAGCTCTTTATGCTATGCTGTCTGAGATAACTCTCAAAATTACAGTAATTCAAATAAAAGTGATAAAGTCAAGGGCTGTTACTTGATTTTGTGTCAGTGGTTCTCAAAGCAGGGGACCCAGTGAACAGCAACAGCATCACCTAAGAACTTGCTGGAAATGTAAATTCTCAGGCTTACTGAAGGAGAACTTTGGGGTGGAACCCAATAGAGTGTGCTTATTAATGAGCCCTCCAGGTAATTCTGTTTCATGCTACAATCTGAGAACCACAGTTATACACAGAAAAGGTATATTGATATTATGTCTATATCCCCCCAACCCTAACTATATATACTTTCCAAACCCTTACAAGATTCTTGGTTAATAACCCAGGCATTTTATTAAGAATTCAACATTTCTTTTTTAAACTTACAAATGAACTCAAAGTCACAGCAGTTGTTCTGGATGGAATACATGAAAAGGTAAAATTAAATCAGTTTACTAAGCTGTCATAGGTTAGACATGCAATAAAGAAACCAAAACTCAAAATGCTAGTACCTTGTTTTGCCAGTTATCAGAATCTTTGTTGGGTCCATAACTCGACATGCCAAACCTGCTGTGTGAATGGTACGCAATGCAGAACTCAGTTGGACGATATATGCCCAAATAAGAGACTCTGGCAATAATCCTGCATGCTGTCTGGGCAATGGTCCATCATGCTGACCTACAAAACAAAAATGACACCTTTTAAATAACCAACTGAAATACTAAAACATCAAACCAAAATTAACAAAAAAATTCATGTATCATGGCACAATTTGTCAATTTATTTATTTCAAAAATTTTATTTATTTGAGAGAGAGAGTGCGCATACAGAAGGAGAGTAAAGGGAGAAGAAGGCTTCCCACTGAGCAGAGAGCCCTATGTGGGACAAGATCCCAGGACCCCGGGATCACAACCTGAGCCGAAGGCAGACACTTAACCAACTGAGCCTCTCAAGCGCCCCATAACTTGTCAATTTATACATACCTACATACATACATGTATGTATATATATATTAATCTACACATATAAACTTACATGTTTATTAATATATATTAATATATTATATGATATATTAATGTATCATAATATATTAATATATAAATATAAGTTTATATTTTATTTATTTATATATATAAAGTTCAGTTTATTAGTAAGAAATTAAGAGACAAACTCCAATTTCCTATTTACGAGATTATACCTTTATACTGTTAGCAGCAGCAGAGCTCTCACTGAAGTTCTCTTTTCTGTGACCGTTGTAATTGCCGAATAAACAAAATTATTTAAAGAATTTATATTTATTTAGCTGTGAACCAAATAAATGTAAATTCTAAATAAAAACAGGATGGTGAAGGTTATTATTTTACTTAAAATAATCTTAGCCTCTATTATTGTTCAGGTAGGTGAACAATTTCATTCTGTGGCTTAAAAGAAAAATGAGTCTCTACCATCATTTATGCTGAATATTTTCTTATTCTCCATAAACTGCCCAGTCTCGTTTCTTACAGCCATGTCAGTTAGGCAGGATGGTATCCAACTCATAAAAATATAAATATAAAACACTGAGTATTACTATCTAATATCATATCTAATAATATCATATCTAATATTTAAACAAAAATAATCCTATCTATCATGAGAGGAATAATTTTGATTTTTTTTTTTTTTTTTTTTTTTGAGAGAGAGAGAGAGAACAGGCACACAAACAGGGGTGGGAGGGAGCTGGGAGCGGGGAGGGGAAGAGGGAGAGGAGGAGAGAGAGAATCTTAAGCAGGTTCCATGCCCAGCACAGAGCCCGATGTAGGGCTTGATCTCACGATTCTGAATGATAACTCGAGCCAAAATCGAGAATTGGGTGCTTAACTGACTGAGTGGCCCAGATGCCCCTCATCTCTTGTTTAAGTGCTTCTTGAGGGCACCTGGGTGGCTCAGTCCATTAAGCGACTGCCTTCAGCTCACATCATGATCCTAGAGTCCCAGGGTCGAGTCCCTATCGGGCTCCCTGCTCAGTGGGGAGTCTGCTTCTCCCTCTGCCCCTCCCCACTTTCACATTCTCCCTCTCTCAAATAAATAAAATCTTAAAAAATAAAAAAAATGCTTCTTAATACTATTTCCTGGGTCACTGTTAATCCTTAAATCAGTGGAAAAGGAGCCCCATAAATTTAATAAAGATTTTTTAATTATTTCAGGGAATACGACCTTATAAATTCAAGTGTTCTTATGACTGTGAACAAATTTTTTGTGAATTAGGTATAAGAGCAACACAGTTAAATGTTAATTGCAGGGGTAATAAAGAGCAAATCTGTGGACTGGGATAACATTTCCAAGAAAAAACAAATAAGAAATTAAAAAACTGCTTTCCCTCAATTTCAACAGGTTGAAGATAACACATTCTGGAAAACAGTGTTAAATAACTCAAAAAGTGGCTCTAGTGACAAATGCCAAGACGTCATCAAAGATGACTATGAAGACTTTAGATCAAACTATTTAATAAACATGGTAATAAGAAAAAATTATTTATAGAAAACACAGTGCTTACTTACTCTGTGCCAGACTCTGTCTTCACCTTTATTATTGTTAACAGCAGCAGAGCCTCCTGGTGCCATTTTAAACCTCTTATCACAACTCGTATAGTACAGTATGACATGATTATTATTCCCATTTTCTAAACTAGTATATTTCTTATATGTAATCTTTGAATTTGTACCAAGTTAAATAGTATAAGAAAACGTTAGACTTCCATCTATGTCTCTCCAAAAGTTTATACACACACTTTTTTCTTCCTTTAATATTCACAATAGGAAAACTGACAATTGCCTCGTATGAGAAGTTACTACAAATTGAAGTATATACAGTATGTTCAAGGAAATCTACTATTCAAACAATATTTTCAAATATCAGAAAAAGGAATGACTCCTTTGAAAATGTAAACATAATACATCAAATAATCAATCAACACCAAAAATAAAGATTAAAAAACTAACTAGAAAGGAGTGCTATCATCAGTGGTTCTCAACAGGGGTCAATTCTGCTCCTTAGGTCACACTTGGCAATGTACAGAGATATTTTTGGTGTTGCTACTGGAGAAGGGGCTACTGGCATCTAGAGGGTAGAGGCCAGGGCTGCTGCTTAACATCCTGGAATGCACAGGACAGCCCCCACAAAATCATTATCCAGCCCTAAATGTCAACAGTGCTGAGGTTGAGAAACCCAGCTATAAATTAAAGCCAACAGTCATCTCACAGGTGTTACTACTAAAATAAACTTGAACAACTACAGCTATATTCATCTATAGGAAAAGTTATACCACATCCCCTTCAACAAAATTATGTATGTGTCTACAGATGACAAGGCAAAAGGAAAAAAAAATGACCACACTATATGACCAGATTTTTAATGTGAAAACAGCCATGTAACCACAGCTTTCTTCTTCCAACTGCCAGAAAGCAAAGTTACAAGTAAACAGAAGTAACATATTTTTATCCACAATTCAGTCTCTTTAAGGAGTCACAAACCAAAAGATAGTATAACGTGGATTCACATCTTTCTTCCTCCTTAGTTTTTCTCAGTATGTACTCAAGAAAATTTTAAAGAGATTAAAAGCCACAGTAAAAAATGCATGGTTTGTCAACTTCAATAATAAACATTTTTAAAAAAGAATTCAATGCTTCTTTTCCTGTCCCTAAACAAGAAAATGATACATACATTTTCCTCTCCAAATAAAAGTTAATTAACAGACATCTCAAAATGGACCTACTTTTACTCTGAAGTTATTTTACCCTTTAATAAACATCTATTGGAACATAGCTACAATATTTTGGTTCTTTGAACTACGAATACTGGAAAGGGGCAAAAAAAGAATATATTCCTGCTTAAGTAAACGCTACCTGAGAATTTATTTTGAAGACTAATTCCTTAAGTAACATGAAGTCCTACCTTTAAAAAAAGGCATCTTTTTAGGGAAATCATTTCATAAATGCTATATAGTCACATAGGACTATGAGTCATTAAATTATATTCAGAGAATATAAAACTTAGGGGAAAATGGGGGTTTTGGGGGTGGGGTGGGGTGAGCCTGGTGGTGGGTATTATGGAGGGCACATATTGCATGGAGCACTGGGTATGGTGCATAAACAATGAATTTTGGAACACTGAAAAAAAATTAAATTAAATTTTTAAAAAAGAAATAAAAAAGATTTAAAAAAGAAAATACTTAAATGAAAGACGCAATGACACAAAATGATAAAAGGAAAAGGAAATGATATGAAAGGAGACCAAAAAAAACAAAACAAAACAAAAAATCAAGACTGGAAAGAAATATACAAAGAGATGATAATGGCTGTGCTTTGGGCAGTGAAGCTACAGGCATCATTTTTCAAACAGTCTTTCTTCAGAAAGCACTGTATTTTTAAAGAAAAAACATGTTTAAAAGGAAAAACTTTTATCATATTCTTGGTTATTCAGTCTTCAAATACCTCCAAGAATCTTTCACACCCTGTCTTCATCTCAGTCTACACACACACTACCCTATTTCCCAGCTGGTTACGGATTGACTTCAATTCTTTAAGACATTTCTTTTTAAAATGCACTATGATTACAGGGACAAATTTACATACATTTTAAAATACAAAACTACTCTTTCACAGAGCAAAAGCATTTGTCAAAACATAGTGCGCTTGCATCTTTTTCTTACCCCACTTTCTCTTTGTGAAATAGGCATCAGCATTAGGGTCATTAAAGTGTCTGCTCATCATAGTCTCTCCTCCAGCATGGAAATCATATGCAAACACAAGAGCTTAAAATAAAACACAAACACTCATTACTGCAATCTGACTTCAAATAATGAAGCCCATAAGCAGAAAGACAAGTACAAATTACTCACAGGGCTCTGCAAATGCTTTAGTGGTAAATACTTCACGCAAGGTTACAATATTTGAGTGCTGAATTTTTTTCCACATATCGACCAACACCATGCACTTTGTGTTAACAAGACGAAAACCTGGAAAAGAAAATCTTTTCGACTCAACTGTAAATGACATCTCCCCTTTATTTCATCAGAAATGTGAAGAAAATGCCATGTTATGTATCATTTGTGAGCTATTAATTCCAAATGAAATACGTTTATTTATTATCCTTTAAACTTGCATATTAAGTAAATAAATATATGCAGGAATATTTCAGTGATCTTAGCCTCAACAACATGCTTCAAAAAGAGGATAATTTATCTTCCTTACCATGTATCCTGCGAAGGCAATATGGCAGATCATCTTTGCTATTTACAGCTTTGTAGCAAGATGTAATGTATCCAAAATTACTTGATTTCTGTATCCGGTTGGGTGGTGGCAGTGGTTCTAGAGGGAATAGGCTATGGTAGCTATCGACTTCTGTAGGGACTGCTAGAGTAATTCATAAGAAGACAACTTTAATTTCCTGATATTCAACAATCTCTCAGAGTAATAAAGAAACCCAATCTACCATAAACCACTGGTATCAAAACATACTTTTGAATTCTGGAAGTGTCAACATTCATAACAATTCTATAAACCAAACTGGTCTCACTATCAATAAAAATAGGCATTATAAAACAACAAAAGAACAACCAGATTTCATACACTCAAAAACATTTCTTATCTCTAATAGCACAATACAACTCTTTGTTTCTCAGCTGTTAGGAACAATTTGTGTTATCACTTAGAGATGTTAAACATTTCTTGATTCTGATGTTGAATAAAAATCAAGATAGATTTTGCGTCTATAAAGTTTACACAAAATATACTTAGTGGTGTTAAGCATATGAATTCTTGTTTTTTAAGGCGTAAAGAAATTCAGAACAAGTAACATTAAATTAGAGCATATGTGTGACATGTCTGTGTATGTTATGTGTAAATATGGCAATCTATCAAAACGTTCAACCATAGGGTAGAATAGCACAATTTTAATCCCTAGCAAAATATAAAAGAAAAAAATGAAAACAATTTTACCATTATGCACCGGGATAATGCATTGGAATTTGCCCAAGATACTCTAGTTAGGCATTAAAAAAAGCTATTTATCTTGAATCCCAATTTGTTGTTTCTTATAAAAAGACTAAATGTATTCAGTGGCTGGTTTCTCTACAGAGTATAGGCAATTTCTTTTCTTTTTTTTTTTTTTTTAAAGATTTTATTTATTTATTTGACAGACAGATCACAAGTAGGCAGAGAGGCAGGCAGAGAGAGAGGGAGAAGCAAGCTCCCCGCTGAGCAGAGAGCGCAATGCGGGGCTCGATCCCAGGACCCTGAGATCATGACCTGAGCCAAAGGCAGAGGCTTATTAACCTACTAAGCCACCCAGGTGCCCCGGCAATTTCTTTTCTGTTACTGGTTTTACAATCCAAAACGACAAGAGTTTTCTAATGCTCCACATACAATCAAATTACATTTTCCAATTGGACAGCTTCAATTCTGTTAAATATCTTGAATGACTCAGGAATGTTCAAGATATTTCAAATGAAAAGCAAGCTAGTGAACATGCAGAATATGCACAGAAAATCATCTAAGGAATACAGCAAAAACTTTAACAATTGTAACCTCTGAGTGGGAGGATTTTTATTCTCTTCTTTACACTAGTTCACACTTGCCAAATTTGTTACAATAAATATGTTTAACACTATTTATATTTTTTATTTTTATTTTTCACTAGAGAAAGAGAACATGTACATGCAAGCGGGAAGGGGGAAGGAGGGCAGAGGCAGAGGGAGAGAATCTTAAGAGCACTCCACAATGAATGCAGAACCCAATGTGGGTCTTCATCTCACAACCCTGAAATCATGACCTGAGACAAAACAAGAGTCAGACACTTAGCCAACTAAGCCACCCAGGAAAACTTGTTTAACACTATTTTTAAAACACAGCAGTAAATCTCTTTAAAAACAAACAAACAAACAAAAAAACTAGATGAAAATCACCAGTAATTTTTTACTTATGACTGTTAAGAAATACATATAAAACCCTATGAAAAAAACTGTCATTCCAGAAGACAGGTTCAAAACGACCCCTCTTGCCTTTACTAAATTCTTACATTCACTAACTCTTAGTTTTTGAAACCATAGGAGACAGAACTCTCTATTTCATAAGTAAGGAAAATAAGGATCACATGTCTCGATAGGGAGTTGGGATGCAAACTCTGGACTCTGATTTTTTATAGTCTTGTGCTCTTAACCCCCAGACAGTATTTTGGCCATAGTGCAAAACAAACACTGATTCAATCTAACTTTCAAAACAAGGTCAAGTAGCATGTTCTTCTGAAATAAAGCAGTACAAGGAAGGTATATACACACAAGGGAATATAGCTGTAATTTCTGCCCATTTATTATTTTAATAATCAGTGTAATTTCCACATACAGATGAAGAAAAAATTTTGTTTTCTGGGTATTTCATGAGGAGCATCTAATAAGAGGAAGTCATTAATTTCAAAATAGTAAAAATATAATGAGTGCCTACTATGTATTGGTGAACCCATATTAATGAAATACAGGTTATCAAGACACTTAGAAAAGAACGACAGAGATTTACAGAAAACATAATACAGTAAAAGGAAAATAGCTATGAAACTAGTACAACTCACTGTGGCACTGGTCCTTACATTTTAGCACCTCTCAGAATCATAGAGGGATTAACTCACAGTTTGTTGGGCCTCATGCCCAGTGTTTATTTAGTAGATCTTAAGTAGGGCCTAAGAATTTGCCATTCTAACAGGTTTCCAGGTGATACAGAAAAGATGCTGCTGGGTCAAGGACCAGAGTTTGAGAACCACTACACATGGAAACAGAAGGGACAAGGGAGCCATTCCCAAGGATACTAGGAAAGATATAACAGAAGATTTGGTACATATACTACAAACTGAAGGATGAGACTGCTTTCAGTGAACTAAAACGATCTAAGAAGAGTGCTTTGCTTTATGGCGAGGGAGTGAGAGAACCACCACCACCAAGGCTTGAATGTGTACACTGTGTTCAGGAACTGCGAAATCTCATGTGGTGGGAGAATACGGTACACCACAGAGGAGGTGCCAAGTGGAGAAAAAACTGACAGAGTTATGTTGGGACTGGATCAGAGGGAAATGTAAGTGCTATACTAAGGACCTGAAACTCACTATGCCAAGCAGTAGCACTCATAGCATCAGCGGGACAAAGAGTGAGTGAGGGACACAATCAACTAAAAATCTTACACCCTTAACTCCTTTATTCCTATTTGTACTTTCAAACAAGGCATGTTGAATTCTCTACACTGCAGGAAAAACAAACAAACAAACAAAACTATGGATCAGTAGAATACTAGGTACTATCCAAAGGATATCCTTCCAGTGTCTGATTCTGATGCTATGGAGATATTTTACACCCAATCTGCATGTAGCTAATTGCTAGCAATGCAAAAATAACTCCTATCCTCCTCTATGAAAAAGCCAGTTTGCACATTCATTTTAATATTCCTGCTCTATAATAGGTCTTATAAAAGGCTCCTCATGACTTAAATATAATCTTCAAAATGCTTTTTATGTTTGTATATTATGATTTTACCTTGTTTCAGAGAGTAACCTTTTAACACTGTATTTCTCACTCTCCCCTGAAATAATCAAATGTGGCCTAATATTAACCTTAAAAACCAAATGTTTCCACTGATAGAACTATTCATTGTTGTTCTGTTCTTTGTTCCTAGCTCAATTGAACAAATGCACGAAACTAAGTACGAATAAAGGGAAGTGCCTTTATGAATAAAAGGGGATGCCTAAATATTAAATATCAAAAATCAAAATAAAGAAAAATCAACTTGGAAGACTATGGACAGAGCTGCACTCTTTAGTTCAGCCCCAAGTGTTAGCTGGGGTACAAGTCCACCAAATAATACTAACAATAATGATAAAAAAAAAATGTCAGTGTCTTTGTTCTACTCAAACCTGCCTCCCCTCAAAGAACACACAGAATGATAGGCTGGATCTAAGGTATCGACTGTCTGAGACTCACTATTGTTTAACCTCAGCACTATGGACATATTGGACTGGATCACTCATTGTCGTCGTGGACTGTTCTGTGTATTGTAGGGTGTGAAGCAACGGGCTAGTAGCCAGTAGCACTCCACTGCCAGGTGTGACAACCAAAACTGTTCCAGACATTGCCAAATGACCCATGAGGGGGAAAATCATTCCTGGTGGGGAACCCCTGATCTACAGGGAATAAATTATGATTTCAAAGTTGATAAGTACTAATCTGGTGGGAGTATGAAGTAGAGAATGGAAAAGGAAGAGAAAAAAAGAAAACAGCAAGACCAAACACTAATAAACAAGTCAACATGATATGAAGATTAACAGTAAGCATAAGACACGAAAAAGAGCAGTTAGAGCAGTGACAGAAAAAAAAAAAGTATTTATTAAAATTTGTTGAACACAGGGGCACAGAACTGGATTAACCCTAACCTTTAGCTTGTGACACTCAAATCACTGGTTCATGTCTATGCAGGGACTGCTTTTATTTAATTATGCTTAATAACATAATAAGCATCTGCAAACTCAGCACTCAAAAGCTCAATTACTTTAACCTACATCTAAATATATGGCTCTCTACTAACCTCTGCCTTCCTTCTCTCACTTCCTTCTCTTTTTATAGTTTTATTACATATAAATACACACATACACATATACACATACATTTACATAAATGTAAATACATAATTTTAGTTAACTTTACAAAAAGCTATCATGCTATATGTAGTCTCCTGCAACTAACTTTACTATTATATTACTAAGAGTCTTCTGTATTGTTGCACATCAGTAAACTTTCTTCATTTAAGCCGCTGTACAATGTTCCACTATCATTTGAATTGATCAAAGTTTCTGCTATTTTAAGCAACATCATTATGGATACTTTACACATTTTGCATTTGAAAATGTATGGGAGGGGCACCTGGGTGGCTCAGTTGATTAAGCCACTGCCTTCAGCTCTGGTCATGATTCCAGAATCCTGGGATCGAGTCCCATATCAGACTTCCCCTGCTCTGCGGGGAGCCTGCTTCTTCTCCATCTCCCTCTGCCTGCCACTCCCCCTACTTGTGTCCTCTGTGTGTGTGTGTGTCAAATAAATAAATAGAATCTTTAAAAATAAAAAAAAGAAAGAAAGAAAAGAAAGTGTATAGGAGTTTACGTAGTTCCAGAAGAGAACTGCTGGATCATATCGCATACCAGATACTCAGCTTTAGTAGTTTTCCAAAGTGGTAACAGGTTCACCAATTTATAGTACCAACAGCAGTGTACTGGAGAACCTGCGGATCCGTATCCTAACACTTTATATGACCAGACTTTAAAATCAAGCTCCTGAGCGGCTCAGTCAGTTAAGTGTCTGCCTTTGGCTCGAGTCATGATCTCCGGGTTCTGGAACAGAGCCCTGCATTGGGCTTCCTACTCAGCAGGGAGTCTGCTTCTCTCTTGCCCCCGCTCTGCTCCTCCCCACTGCTCATTCTCTCTCCCTTGCAAATAAATAAATATAATCCATAAATGAATGAATGAATGAATGAATAAAATGATATCTTATTTGAATTTTCCCCTAATTATCAATGATGTTCAACATCTTGTCATATATCTATTGATCATGTGAATTTCCTCTTTCTTCACATGCCTACTCTTCTCTTTTGGCCCTTTTTCAATTGAATCATTTATGCTTTTACCTGATCATGTTTTTTATATTCTTCATCAGCTGTGTGAATACCTTCTTCCAGGTTTTTTCTTTACTCTGAGTATCTTTGGATTGTTTTTAATTCTAATTTAGTAAAATTTATCAGTATTTTCTTTAAGAGACAATGATCTTAGTCTTCTGTAGAGGAAATGTTTCCCCACTGAAATATTAAATCTATTTACCAATTTTATAGTAAGAGTTTCTATAGTTTTGTTTTATACAGTTGAGTTCTTAATCAATTTGGAGTTGATTTTCAGATGTGGTTATAGATAATGATCCAATTTTATCTTTTACCATAAAAAAAACCATTTTTCCAATGCCTCCTTTCCCCACTGACAATGCCACGCATACCACAGAATGTGTCCGGGCTCTCCTTAGCCTGGTCCATTAACCGATCTGTCTAATCCATTGCCCTGTCCACAGTTATTACAGACTCAAATCATGCCTCCCCTCCCTCAATACACCCAGATTCTTGATCATCATCTTCAAAGTAACTTGGGTAGTCTTGGCCCTTTGCTCTTTGATAAATTTTATCATATAGTATGAAAAGCTCTATTATGCTATAATATAATTTTAAAAAATAAAGATCAAACTTTGATTAAAAGTTTAGGACTTTCATCCCTCTCTTCTAACTCCCAGGTTAGAGAAAGAAGTTAAAGATTCAGTTCACCACTAAAAGCTAAAGATTTCATCAACCCTGCTCACACAATGAAACTTCCAATTAAAACAAAAACAAACACAAAACCTTAACAGTAGAATTCAGAGAGCTTACAAGTTGGTGAACACACTGAGGTACTAGGAGAGTGGCACACCTGGAAAGGTTATGCATGTCCCTGACCCCCCTCCCCCGCCTTACTTTGCCCTAAACATCTCTTCCATTTGCCTGTTCCTGAGTTGTATCCCCTATACTAAACAGGCAGTAGTACCTAAAGTGAATCATTGTAGCAAATTACTGAACCAGTGGGGTGGGGGGATGGGGAAGTGGTGGTAGTGGTTGTGGAAACCCCCAAATATGTAGTTGGCCACACACAGTGTGGGTAGCCTGGGTAACCCATTTCAGCTGGCATCTGAAACAGGAGTATTTCTGTGGGACTGAGCCCTTAATAAATAGTTAGGACACAAAATCGGCGTCAGAAGAATTATGAGTAAAAACAGCTCGCATGCTTTGACTGCAATTATACCGAACCTACACATCAGTTTAGAAAACCTGACATTTTAATCATTATGTCTTCCTATTTCTAATATAGTATTTTACTCTATTTATTCATCTTACTTAATATCTCTTAGTAAGTCTCCCCCATTGAGATTATTTCACATATCTTTTGCTGTATTTATTCTTAGCTGCTGATAACCTGAAATGACTGTAAGTAACCTCTTTTCATCATATTTTGAAGTTAATTGGCTACTGGTCTATAGATATTTAACTGACATGTATTAATTTTATATCCAGCTATTTCCTAAATTCTATCATAATTTCAAATTATGTTTAATCTCCAATTATATTATTTATACATGACTGACATCATAAAGACTGGAAAGGCAAAAATAAACCTATTTTCTCCTTTTACCCTGGCTAGGGCCTCACAGACAATGTTAAATAATGAGGGAAAATTCTAACCTGAAAATCTCAAGGCTATGGTAAGTTCTAAACTGAAAAGATTGGTCTTGAGGCATAATAGGTAGACATATTTCTTTTAATTCTTTAGCAATCAACAAGATACACAGTGCACTATGCTGAATCCTTGATTACAACCACATGTTTTGAGATTATCTCTATGGCAAATGTATTCCAATACATTATTTGTAAAGTTCTGCTAAATTATACCATATTTAATCTTGCTATATACAGAATAAGCTAAGGAAAGAGATTTTAATTGCATTCTAAGAAACACTGTGGTACAATCAGAAAAACCTAGGTTTAAATTCTGACCCAACCAGCTGATTACTAGCCAGTGGTCTTAAAAACCAAGTTACTTAGCCTTCCTGTCAACTTCAGTTGTCCTCATACATAAGAGGGAAAAGACAGTATTCACGTCTAGGTCATAAAATTTTTGTGAGAAAGTAAGACATAAAGAATTTAATTAGCACACTGGTACACCATAATTTCAAAAATAGTAACTACCTTCCCCCTCTATTTATCCATATTTCATCAAGTTTCAGAAGACACTAATATTTCCGTGCACAGTGATGTAAATCACCATGAATTCTAAAAGCACTTTTTTTTTTGGACGGACTAGAATATTGTCACAAAAGTGAAGTAACTACATGATCAGTGGCATCTTGGAACTCTTCAAAAGTAGATTTCAAATAAATATATTCATAACTAGCAAATGCTGTTCAAGACATAAAAACATGTACATAAAGATTATAATATCCTTTTTTAAAGGATAAATTCATATTCATATTTTACCTGGCATATCTGCTTGATCAATTTGAGCCATTGTTATTAAGTGCCTGTTAATCAGCTCCTAAGAAAAGAAAACAAGTGTATTTACATATAAACATAGCTTCTGAAATCGGATTTTCTATTATAACTAAATAACATAAGTATTAATATTTTGGGGTATGTGTACTTTTTAATGTTAATAACATGAAATGATATTTCTAATAATGATAAAATGTCTAACTAGATAGGACAGACCTAGCCACAATTAGGGTTGGGGTGAAGTAGCTGTCTATAACCCAAAGCACATAACTAACCCTGTGGTGGCAAACTCAAGGCCAACTCTAAGCTTGTCAGTAATTCACTTGTCAACACTGGTACAGTACTGGAACAACCTACTTCTGTAAAATAACAATTTTTCTGAGAATATAAGTATAAAATGAAATTCTACATATCAAATAGCACCTAGGTTAGTTTACCTTAAAAAAACTATTTGATAAAACCTACTTTATAGAAATTATTAAGTTCTTTTAAAATGAGGTTTATTTCTAGGCCAAACTACTTATTCTCATCCTATAGATATTAGCAAAAAGTTGTCTGAAGGTTAGAAACCATTTAAATAATTTATTTAGTTACGTTAGAGAGACTTTTCAATGTACAAGATAGGAAGTATAAAAAGGTGGCCCATTTAAACAGCTGGTCTGTTTTATGTCCCAATACATACTTACAATTTTCTTGAATAACAGGTTTCCTTAAATAAACAAATCAATGAGAACTCATAAATTCTAAATTCTATCTACTTTAGTACAGCATATTTGATTAAGTTGTATGATTTGAAAAGAGCTTTGTTCTTTCTCCAGTTGTCTGCTAAAGCACAACAGACATGAAGTATTTCCACCAGGGACTCTGAAAGCATACCTGTCGGAGTTCATCAGCCATGAAGAAGGAAGGTGCATTTGCTTTTGGTTGCATATAAGCAACATGAGGTGCAGTTGGAGGATAAATATGATAGTTTGGAAATACCTAAAAAGGTAGGGAGGCAGGAAATGTAATGACCAATTGTTCTCAACTGATAAGCTTTATCGTTGTTTTGATAAAGTTTTAATCTTTAAATGACAATGATAGATAAATGGATACATTTTAATGATAATGAATTAAACACCTCAGAAGAGCTGTTATTACTATACTTTTTGAATGAACTCACTTTAAAAATAATCTCATAATGTAATAATGAATATAAAAATCTAACGAGAAAGGAAACATTTCTTCAACTACAATAAAATTTAACTTCCAATGAGAAGCCAAAGCTGCTCTTTGGAAGTAAAGTTATAGTTTGTAAATATTTTTTAAAGCAGTTGAAAGAGGATGAAAGCAGATATTCAAAGTGTTTGGATTCAGTCAGATAATGAGGTAACATTGCCCTGGCTCACCAAAGAACCACCCCCTTGACGGGCTTTTTGTGGCCAACCTAAACAAACCGTTATGTACATACTGGCTAAACACTTCTCCCATCCAAGTACTAACCAGGCCTGACCCTGCTTAGCTTCTGGGATCAGACAAGATCGGGCGTGTTCAGGGTGGTATGGCCGTAGACCCGGCTAAACACTTCAAACTGCAACCATAAAGAGGACCAGCTGACTTACTCTGGGTCTGGGTTTGCAGCTTAGGTGAACAGAAGGGAGCAACAATCTACTTAAATACTTTCTGGGCAAACTACAGCCAAGTTACTAAATCTTCCAGCTTCTTGGAACTGAACTCTTCCCCACCCCTTGCTTCTTCTCGTTTCCTATGCCTTTCCTTCCTCTTCACTGGTCCCCGACACAAAATCGAGGTACATTCTAAACTATCTTTTCTTTCTTCATTTTACAAGCTGAAACACTCCCCCCCCCCCCCACCCTTTGAAAAATGAATTCAGCTGATTTATGCTGCCCTCAGATGATTACTCTTGCTCTGAATCTCAATCAGGAAGTGATTTCGCAATACCTGTAAGGTTTCCTTTGACCTTTATCTGTAGGGAGAATAATACCTCCTTTTTCTTGCCTTGGTTTTCTTACACCAGATAGCACAGTTTGGCTTAACCACCTCAGGTTTACCATGAGCATATTTTTAAGAGTGGTCTGAAGGGTAAAAACATCATAAAAATGTGCCATATATAATCTCTACAAAAACAGTTGAGACAGTTTTGTGACAAAAGAACCTCTTTATAGATTAAATTTTCTCTTTCTACAAATATGATAAAATAAAAATGTAAATAATTACAAAATATAATAAACCCCCAAAAAAGGTAAAACATTGATGGAATTCTTACTTGAAAGAACCAAGGAAAGTCTCTACTCTACCTCAATTATTTGACCTTCTGTTCGGCAAGCTGTTCTGTGATAATTTTTGAAAGATCTCTGACCAAAAACAAAACAAAACAGAACAAAACTATTAGCTATTTATTAGTTTTTAAAAAGCATTTTACATAATTTACAAGTACTTCTATAAAAGTTTTTACATTTATTTCTCATAAGGAGGTCAGGTATTATTATCCCCACTTACAACTGGGGAAATGGGCTCAGAGGTACTAAGATTCAAAAGTCACAAAACAATGGCAGGACTGAGACTCTTAAAAAATATAAAAGAATTCTGTCATCTTTCCATTCAAATTGCCTTTTAGTAAAATATTAATCAAAATAAACCATTAATTTAACTTGTGAGATCAAAATCTGCTTACTAAAATCCAAATATACTTTTCAGTTAAAATTGATGAAACTATCATCTGAAATTATATCAAATGTCTACAATTTAGATCAGCTCTTATGTTTTCATGGCATTTGCCTTTCTAACTCACAAACTTTTCAACTACTACCACTTATTTTACTGTATTAATTAAAAAACAATTTTGAACACAGACATAATAAAGCTAAAAGGTACAATTTGTGGAACATGACGACATTTCCCTCTCTGCCCTTTCCCTCCTCCCTCCCTTGTTAGTTCTTTCCTCACCCATGATCAGGGGCCTCCCCTGGGTTTCCCCCTTCCTTACCAAAAACCCATTTTGGAGACCTCTTATCACTACGGGTCCTCCACTATCCAGAATCACTGCCTCATCTGAAGCAAGAGTTAATCATGAGTTTGCTTTCAGTAACTAGGATAAGAAACCATCTACTTTCTCTGACTTCTTACTAGAAGTAAAACTACCTATAACTATAAACAAATGTAGCAAACCTCAACTCTAGGTAGCACAAGTATAAGGTAACCCCATGAACAAAACATGCCATGAAGTACTAAACTGGAGCTTGAATATAATCTAATTTGTGATTAAAACCAGATTTGTCCAAAACTGGAGTTATTATTACTGCAGAAACAGTTTACTTTGAAGAGATAAGGAGAGATTAGAATTATCGTCTAAGTTAGAAAATCAAATACTCACTTTTTCACATCACAATAAAAAGATGCAAGAGGGGGTAAACCTCCTCATTAATCTCATTAATAAGAAGGAACTGTTGTAAGAGTACTATCACTTCTCCTTTAATGCAGACATACCATTCCACTCAAAGGTGCTGGGGTTGTGTCTGTATAGAAGTAAGTCGTCCCACCGACAGTTTCCTTTTGGATCACCTGACCAGAAGATGGAGTCTGAGAAACAGGATTATTAACAGGTGTAGAGGCACTAGAAGGCACCATGTAATTTGCTGGATTTGGAGTGTGACTTCTTCTTCTAGGAGCAGGAGAAGTATGTGGAGTGATCTTGGGAGAATGAAGAGGGGAAGATCCAGCAGACAAGGACATTCCTGAAGAAGATATAAAAATGTTTCTTACGGAGCAAAAATTGGTTTTAAAAAAACACATCTGGAAAATTAAAATGCAAACATTCATTTGGAAGAAACATCATCTTTAGCAAATTCAAGGCAAAAATAAAAGCCATAATTTTATCTTGGTTTGTTTTAGAGAAAGCTTTGATGAAAGCAAATGTAAAGATGTTTCTTTTTTCAAAGATAGACATTTTCAAATAAACTAGGAAATTTATTGCAAGAATAGTCTCCTCCATATCAAGGTTTACATGAGAAACTTCAACAGTAAGAATCATTAGTAATTTGACAAATTAATTTAATGGAAAAATGAGAAATAACAAACTGGGACTTAAAAGCCTTTTTAAAAGCCTTTCTTTCATAAAGGACCCAATTCCCTTTTTGTGAAGAATCATTTAAAGCTATGGCTATGAACAATACAAACACCACGTTACCCTAAAGTACTATAGTATTAAAAATCAAACTATTTAATGAGTTTTACTAGACTTCTTTTGGCCAAATACAATTAACAGAATGGTTTGAAAAAGCAAAACAACTAAGTCTAGTCTTAGCTGAAATACATGACAGCTTACACATTACATTTTTTAATCAAGCAATATATTGTTCTGATGCCTTTTATCTTTAACTCTAAATAGGCATATACTAAAACAAATGAAAATTTCTGCAGATGCATACTTTCTAAAATTAGGCCAACTGATGCCACTAGATTCTAACAAAAGTTTTATTCAAACGCAACTAGTAAGAAACCAGTCTTTGTAAGGCATCCACTATTATGATTCTAAGGTGAAGAAAGGGAAAGGATAATTGCCATAACCCTTCAGGAGATTCCAAGCTAGCTGAGAAAACAAGACCAGGTCACATGTAAAAGACAAAAAATGACTTACAAAAACACTCAAATATAAATTAATATACTGCAAACTACATGCATAAATGCAGATGAAATACAAATTAATTAAAGCCAGGTAGGTTAATCAAAGGCTTAATGGAGGTGATCAGTTCTGAGCAGAGATTGAAAGTGGTTTCTAGAGCTATAGTTACACTTTCTGAAAAACTCGGCTTATCCACAAACTGTTTTCTGACCATTTGGGGAATGACTAAAACCCACACCTTTAGAGTAATGTGCCATCTCACAATGCAAGGAAAAAGTTGACCAAAATGCCTCTGGTCAGAGAAATATAATTAACAGGGACATGAATTTCAATGTTGAGGCATTCATAAAACACTAACATTGTTTTTTGGAAAGATGTAGCTGGACAAAACTAAAGTGAGAACTGAGATTAACACTAACTTTACTCTGAATAGCTCTTTGCACTTTTTAAGAGCCTTAACTTAATTATTTTGTCTGGTTTTCTGAGCAACTAAATGAGTTGGGCAGGTGATGCAGGTCAAGTTACAAGCACCATAGTAGAGATCAGAATTCAGACATCAAGAGGTTTTGATTTGACCAGTGACATTTGTGCAAATTCAACAGCAAAGCCAGGACTCAAACCCAAGTCTCCAAACTCCAAACGTAACACTCCTACTGCTATAACACAGTGTCTACTGCACTGACATTAAAATAGGCCAGGCATTCTCAAGTACGTCTTAAATGTGTCTGACAGACTTTAAAAATCTAAACCACTTTTCAAAAAATCATTATTTATAAGGAAGCCAGGCTACTAAATTAAGATATAAGCTTATTAAAAAAAAAAAAAAACAACTGTCCAGAGTTCTATTCTTCTAACTCTATATTACACATTTAATTGAAGGATAATCCAAAAAGCAAAAATTGAATTATTTAACTATTTTCAAAAGATAAATACTCCCCACTTACCTAATGTGAAATGTATTTAAGATAGTTTTCCTAAAGCTAGTGTCCAAGTCTTTCCAAGACAAAACTGGCCAAGTCACCAAAGATGAATAAATTTGTTTACCACCTTTAAACTTAAAGTAACAGCAACAAATAATAGCTACCAATTCTTGACCACTTTCCACGTGGCAGACCCTAATAAAAGTACTTCATTTACACCAGTCTATGTAATCCTCACAACAACCCTGTGAGGTAGGTATATAGTATTCACCTCACTGCGAAGAAAAAAGTTTTTAAATATATTGTAAGGATGAATCTAGGTTATTAAACCAAAGAACCAAGACTCAACTCAGGTCTGTTTGATTCCAAAGCCTGTGCTCTTAGCCAATATGCTATCCAGTCGCCCAGTTCCTAAGTCTTGTACTAGAGAGCCAAAAGGGGATCCATTGCCCACAGTAGTAGCCAGTACTCAGTTTGTGACTACATGAGCCACATAGGGTGGAGGAGGTGCAGCATGGGGTGCAGGGAAAGACTCTGACATCAAAGTAGGTGTGCAAGTGAGACAAAAGGTAGACTCTCTCTTTAAGGCTGAATACGTGGCAAAAGATTTACCAAAAACAATCTGTGGTCAGTTAAGAAGGAAATTCAAGTATAGTAGAATTTTTAAGTCGTAAAGTAAAAGCTTTCTCTTAAGATTTGTAATTTTGTAGCTATTCTAACAGAACGTTACAGCTCTGAAATCTGAGTTCATATATCTGAGCTGAGGCAGATTACAGTTATTTAAATACATTCAAAATGAAACATGTACAATATTAAGCATCACCACTCATAGGGGCAACAGACTATTTAAATGTATAGGAAGCTAAAAATGAAATTAACCCCTAAGTTACCGAAACATCAAACCTAGTCACATAAGGCACAGCTTTGTGCCACTAGAATACTTTACAAACATGTTAAAGAACTGAGTAAAAAATGCACACATCTGCTCAAAGAGAGGTATTCTGTACCTAACTACTGTGAAGACAATGGGCACAACATAGTTAATGTCAACTGCCTAGATACAACACTAACTTATCCACAGCACAAAGAAGTAGAACAATATTATAGAAATGAGTAGTCAAAAATAAAAACGAATTAAAATGAACAGATTTGGTTTTATCTCTCTCACATGTAAATACTCCTTTATAAGTTCTATCTTTCCTTATACTAGGGATAAGTGCTACTTGTGATTATTACAACACCAACACCCTGCTCTTCACTGGTATTCAACCACCAGAACACTAAAGCAAATACAGTAACCACTGAGGATACTGTACCATAAGAGACCATCTGGAAGAATGAAAATCTGTATTTAAAAAATGATTCAGAAATATTTCACTTTTGTATTTATTTTTTTGTGTTAGTTTTTGTAGTTTACTCTTAGAATGACATTTTGGTGACATCAGATACCATAACTGAACTATAATTTATTAGGTGAATATGCAAACTGTGAGACCTAAATCATATATGTTAGATTAACTGCTTTAGAACATTTAAAACAATCTTCTCTTAAATGTATCCTAATTCAAATAAAAGTGAGGAAACAGTAAAGAGATGCTCCCTGGAGGAGTTAACCAGAGGAATTAACAAAATGTAAGAAATGATATAAAAAAAACTTCAAGGCTAATATATAGAGACAAAGTTATCAGTGTTTTTGGATGACATGATTCTATACATGAAGAACCCAAGAAAACTAACAGAAAGACTCTTCTAATAATGACAGGATTCATTAAAGCAAATGGTTACAATATTAATATATGCTAAATGAACAGCATTCCCAAATACAAGCAACCAGTTAGGGCAATACTGTTTCTAGGGAATGTGAGAGACTGAGGTAACATGAAACCCTCCGCTCAACCCCCATCAATGCTGTGAACAGATGGAACTACGAGATATAATACGACCCAAATTTAAAATATAGCTCAGGTAAAAAAGAACAACAAAGAAATTCCAAGAGTAAGAAATTTTTTTAAAATTTGGAATTATGAAGTTATACTGTGGGCAGTTTAAGAAAAAACCTAGGCTAATTGAGGCTTTAATGCCCACATGTGAATATGAAACATGGCCTTCAGCCCATAACACATGGGGAATGGAATTCTAATTCAGTGTGAAGCCAAGAAGTCTGGAATAGCTGCCACATCAGTGAATGTAGAATGAGAAAACGTCTTTCTACCTACTGGTGCATAGAGGCAAAAAAGTAAGCTTGCTTGTGGAAGAGAGATGGAGGAAAGAAGAAGGCTGGGGTTGTATCGAGAGAGAAGAACCCGGTGCCTGTATCATGCACAGGTATAGGGGAAAAAATTACCAGAAGACATGTTATAGGCATCCCAGTGAGAAATTAATATAAAGCTTGAACTGCACTGGACACTTGCATGAAGCAAACACTAACTGTTCTGATGAATGCTTCTACAACTCAGAACACACAAAACTCGATCTCTCCCCAGAAAAACAATCCCACTTTTTAAAAGAACTCCCAAAATAAGAGTCAGCATGCACAATATACTTGAGAATTAATACCCCGAGAAAAAGGAATCTCAGAAAACAGAACACTGTAAAAGACATAAAACTAAAATGATTAAAGACATGAGAGAAATG
>NW_019154144.1:749109-800914 GCF_002288905.1 Enhydra lutris kenyoni | reverse complement strand
ACAAACATCATGAAAAAACAGAATATTTGTTCTTCTGAAACAGAACTAGACTCTTTAAGAGTGAAAAACACAAACATCATGAAAAAACAGAATATTTGTTCTTCTGAAACAGAACTAGACTCTTTAAGAGTGAAAAACAATCACTGAAATTAAAGGGAAAATTCAATAATAGTATGCAGAATATATAAAGAACTCTTATCACTCAACAATAAAAACAAATTTAAAAACAGGCAAAGGATGTGAATAAACATTTTCCAAAGAAGATATACAAATGGGAAATAAGCATATAAAACAAGCTCAACATCGTTAGTTGTTAGAAACATAGAAATCACAACCACAAAACCACCTCACCACCACTAGAATACAATCAGAAAAAAGGACAGTAACAAATATTAGCAAGCAAATGGAAAAACTGAAATCCTCATGCATTGCTGATGGGAATGTAAAATGATGCAGTCACTTTGGAAAACAGTTTGACAGTTCTTCAAATTGTTAAGCATAGTTATCCTATAACCCAAAAACTCCACTCCTAAGTATGTTACCCAAGAGAACTGAAAGCATATGTTTAAATACACACTTAAACTTAAACCTACATGTTCATAGCAGCATTATGGATAACAGTCAAAAAATACAAACAACTCAAATGTCTATTAACTGATAAATGTGTAACTAAAATCTGATCCATCCATACAATGGAATGTTATTCACCCATGATAAGATGGGGGAAATCTGGTATGTGCTATAACGTGGATGAAGCCTGAAAACATTAAGTGAAAGCAGCCAGACACAAAAGGCCATTTATTATATGATTCTATTTATATGAAATGTCCAGAACAGGCAAATCCTTTATAAAGACATAAGTCAATTAGTCTTTCCAAGAACTGGAGATAGAGAAAATGGGGAGTCACTACTACTGGGTATGAAGTTTCCTTTTAGGATGAAGAAATGTGGAATTAGACGGTGATGATGGCTACACAGTTGTGAATATGTTAGCATACTCACCAGTTAGCATACTCTGAAATGGTGAATTTCATGATTTGGGGGTTTTAACTCAACCAACAAACAATAAAAATATTGGGCTTAACTAGAAATAGTGAGCTTATATTAAGAAGAGATTAAAACTCTACTAACAGAAACAAAAGGTGACTCAAACAAAAGGAAATAAATATATAAACATTTAATAAATAAATATATAAATAAATATATAAACATTTCAATTCTACCCTTAACTAAAGCTAGTTCGATATAATACCAATAGAATTTTTTATAATTAGGCAAACCAATTATAATTACTTGAAAAAATAAACATTAAGAATAGTCAGGAAAATTACTAAAGAAAATTAAGCAGAGTAGAACAACAAAAGTAAAAGAAGAAAAAAGTATGATAGAAGACCAGAAGATAATAAAAAGTGATAAAAGCTACACTAATAATAATAAAAAAAAAAAGCTACAGTGATAAAAATGTTTGATAAAGAGTCACATAAATAGTGGGTCCATACAGAACGGGCACAGAACTTGACCTCAAATACGTATGAAGAAATAAGATAAAGGTGGCATTTCAAACTTTAGTGGAATAGAGGACAGCAGTCAGATATGACCATTTACTGCTGGCACTAAATGATACAATAAACACAGATATAAGCAAAGTTAATTATTTAGAAAAAAAAAAGATATAAGCAAACTGACCCTTTCATTCATTTTACCCACATAAATTTCAAATAAATATTCAGACTGAATACTTAAGAGTTCAAGAAGAAAAGTGCCTCAAAGAATATTTTGAAAAACACAATGTTATGAAGACACAAAATGAAAAAGTCAGAAGAAAATGTTAAGTCAATTTAACTTCTTCAAAAATAAATTTCCAACACGGCAAAAAAATATACTTCCAACACCTAAAGAAAGGCTAATCTGCTTAATATAGTTCTTAAAATCATTAAGACAACAGAAAGCAATTAAAAGCAAAAGGAAAAATTATACTACTAGTCATTTTGTGGACAAGAAAATTAAATGCCTCAAATATAAAAAAGGATGCAGTTATTCACTGACAAAGAGATGCAATTTAAGACCAGCATTACCACTGGCCTCCTTCACAGACTGGCACAGATTAAAAAGTTTATTTCAACTATTATTAAAAAGGTGGGTAGCATATAAATACTGTCACACACTTGTAGTATCAGTTATTACAATCTCTTGGAAATCAATTTGGCAATACCCATCAACTAAGACTTTTTAATTAACAGGATAATGGTAAACAATTCAAAGCCATAAAATGAAAAATAAAAGCTGGGAACTCTATAAAAGTGGGTATTTTTGTCTTGCTCATCTTTTAGACCCACAGGAGTCACTGAATAAATGCTTCACAAAAAAGCGCTCAGGTTACTTTTAAATCCCTACTAGGAAAAAACAAGAAGTAATTATTTTTTTCTTTCAGAGAAGTTAAAAAAAAGATGTCCTCTCAAATACAGATGCAGCTGAGATGCCAGAGTAAAGATCTCCCTAAATGTGAAACATCAGAAACATTCCTTTTAAAATCAAGACCATGACAAAAAATGCCAATTATGACTATTTCTAAATAATACCACATTAAAGGCCTTAGCCAATGTAACAAAATGATAGAAGGTTGCAAAGGAAAAAAATAAAACTATCATAATTTGCACACATACAAGAATCTATAAAATATTAGAAATATCAAAGTAACCAACATACAAAGGTCAATCCCATTATCTACACACTAAATACTTAGAAAAACTTTATTTTTTAAAGACACCAATTATAATGCCAACAAATACTATGAAGTGTTTCAGAAGCTCTAACAAAATATATTTAAGACCCGAAGCACAGAAAATTACATAACTCTATAGAAAGACCTGGAAAAAAGGAAAAGAATAGATAGTCTATGTTCACAGATACAAAGATGTAATGATGATCTCTTCATCTAAAGATTCAATACAATGAAGACACCATGCTGCCTCATGTATCCACAAGTCTCCCAAGCTCCTTCCTCCTCTGGGACGTTAATCAACAACCCTCCTGGCCAACACCAAATTCTCTAAACCCCATCCTTACGGTCAATTCCAAATCATCCTTCTAAAAAGTCTTCTCACTCTATAAAAAATTTTCTCAATACCCATATATTAAAATTATTCCCATCATTTTGGATTTTATCTTTTGCAGCAGGTACCACACATTTTAAATTGTCTCTTTGTAGGAAAGAACCATATATCTTAATCCTCTCTGTATTCCTAACTATACTTTGTTATAGCACAGTTGTCAGCACACAAGAAATCTGTTAAAAATAAATAAATATAGAGGTGAAAGTTTCCTCTTTTTGACATCAACAACCAAAATGCTAAATAGAGCAACAGCCATGATCAGGAAATGGAGAATGCCATCACCAGAATTACCTGAGTATAACAAGAAGCTGGGAAGAAAAAAAATCAATGTGTATGCTATCAAGTGACACAGATGTTGACCATTGCTATTTAAAAGCAAACGTGAAACAAGCCAAACACTGTTGTGAAAGAAAGAGAGGAATTTGCAAGAATTTGGAGTAAAGGACATTGTTCTTAACAGAACAGTTTGATTATTCCAGCATTACTCTTTCCAGGTTAATGTAGCTTGCATAAACTTAGCTTATGCTAATAATTTTAACAAAGTCCCAATAACCAAATTAAATCCCTAGTAATAAATTGTCATGTATGACTATACTGAAGAGAACAGTTTAAATAAGAAATTATCAAAATACATCTCATACTGAACAGATGGAACTTAAATTGAAGAAAAATAGAAGAAGCACTATCTTCCCAGCAACAGAGTCAATATTTGGTGCCTCATCCAAGAGAAAATCATACTAAGGAATTCATGTGATAAAACCCAGTTGGTACAAAAAACAAAGTTACTACTAAAATTACATATCTTAATTTACTCATTTTTAAATGAAATTCCCCAATAACACCACCCTCCTAAAATAAATTGATACACAGTTACAACCCAAAACACAGACACTAAGTTTTTACTCCTAAACTCTAACAGGGTCTTAAACATAGCAACAATACATTCTTTTCTTCGACTTTGCTGATGATTTAAAGGATGGGTATAAAAGGTCAACTCCAAAGTAAGGTTCAGAAGACTTCCCCTGACTTGCTCTTTCAGTGCTTCAGACACAAACTTTAATTCTTAGTTCATTTCTATCACTAACTGTTCTTAGCCGAAAGAGAAAGTGAGTTTCAGTATTTTATTGTAATCATTTTAACAATTAAAAGTTTGGATATCACGGAGTTATTTACAATTTGATTATCTGCAATTTGCAATCTGCCAAACAAATTATTTGAAATTTGCAACTGTCAAATAAATCCCCAAGATACTCTAGGTAACTCTACTATATGCAGGACAGATTTCTACTGAATAGAACCTCTTGAAATAAAATGTTAAGATTTACAGAGTAACATGAGAAATGGACTAAACTCTCCATGTAATAATTACTGTATAAATAAAACTGCTTTAAAATATAATCAATCCTTAGAGTTTCTCCATAAATTTAGTAACAAAGATCCTTGGCTGGGGGGTCCTCAGGACCCCCCGCCCCCATGTTTAGAAATTCACCAGAACACAAGGGATTCAGCTTATAGTTGCACTCATGGTGAAGATTTATCACAGCAATGTTAACAAGCATACACATCCATTTTCTCAAGGGAAAAACACACACAGGTAGAGCCCAGAGGAATTTATGTGTAGGTCTAGGCTCTCTTCCTCTCATGAGTGTTCACACAGCTCACTATTCCTCCAGTAACATGTGTATAATACATGTGGTGTGCAGCATAAACAAAACTGTTTACATAAAGAATCAAGGAACAGTAAACCACCCTCACAGGTTGCGGAACAACAGGAACACTCCTTAAACTCCAAGTTCCTGGGCATTAGCCAAGGGCCAACCTTGCAAGCAGGCGTTTTCAAAGACAAGAATCTTTAGCCTGCTATGTTAGCTCACTTCTGCACAGACACCTTGAATTGCATCCAGTATAGTCACCACTGTTCCATAATTTTGCTCTATAGTAAAGTGAATATTGTTACAGAAAAATCTAAGGGCAAATGTTTTGTTTTTCCCATCTAAACACATGCCTCAGGGAAGGAACAGAAGAAAAAAAGTAAACCTTAAGATAGGGCAGTGAATTTCACTACTTTTTATCTACACACCTTTAGGAAAGATTACATATATTAGTGACATATACTCCATGGCTAGGAAATACAGCAAAGAAAAATTAAATGTAGTTCATATAAAAAGGAGCTGAACCTATGTGCTTCATCAGCTCCTACCTCTAAGTATTTGACCTATTTAAATATACACACTAAATGTTATGGCTTATACTAAGATTTTAGCTACTAACACTAAATAGAAAAGACTTTTTACTATCAATAGTTAGGTTGTATTTCTTAGCTTCTAGCATACAAAAATTGTAGAAGTTATTCAAAAAGTTTACTTACTTAAACATTAGAAAATTATGAAACAAAACTTTATATTTAGTAAATAACTGCTGGATTCTGAGGAATCCTACAGGAGGATCATCTAGGCTATGATTTGGTATATGCATCATCAAAGTTGCTGCTTTCAGTTTCAGTAGCTTAAAAACTATTCACAACCTTTATCTCAGAAATTCTAGTTCTAGAAAGTATCCTAAGAAATCACCCTAAATTCTGAAAGATATTTATAGTTAAATGTATATATAAATATTCACAGTTAAGATAAATGTATATATATAACAGAACATACACATATGCTTTTTTTTTTTTTAAGATTTTATTTCTTTATTTGGCAGAGAGAGACACAGTGAGAGAGGAAACACAAGCAGGAGGAGAGAGAGGGAGAAGCAGGCTTCCCGCCAAGCAGCGAGCCCAATGCAGGGCTCGATCCCAGGACCCTGGGATCATGACCTGAGCTGAAGCCAGACCCTTAATGGCTGAGCCACCCAGGCACCCTATATGCTGCTTTTAAAAAGATAACACTATGATTCAACCTTTTAATAGATAAAATAACTTTTTAAAAACCAAAGACAATTTGAACGTTAGAGAAAATATTCTCAATCAACTAAAGTCTATTAAGATGCTAAGAATGGTTTTAGGGGAAAACAGCTCATTGTAAGTGATGCATTATAATGTGAACTAAAAATTTTTCTCATGGCATAGTTATTTGATCCAGTTAGGAAATATAGAAAAGCTATTTAAATAATTAATAACATTACCTAAAATAAAATCAACTTCTTGTAAGTTTACACTCTGAATGACCTTGAGCATAAGCTTGTTTGATAAAATATTAAAGTCATCATCATCTATATTGCCTTATAATAAAAGAACATAGAAATTTAAAAATCCTAAATTTAGAAAAATCCTTAGTCAATATTTTTGTTTCATGATAATCACCCCACTGAGTCACCCTTAAAGTCCTATCTTTTTAAAAATAATTAAGAATCTACTTAATCATCTACTAAAGAGAATTAAGAATCTACTTCATGAACTTACCAATAGTCTGAAGAAAATATTTTATAATTTCCAATTTTTAAGCCAGAAGTAGACTAAGTTTTTTCTCTCTTTTTACAAATCAGACAGTTGGGGCCCAGTGATTTGTTCAGTCATAGAAATTTAGTGATCATACAAATGAAACTAGAATCTAGGCCCCTTGAGTGCTAATACAGCTCAAGTGTAGTACTCATGCTGTTGAATTTGACCTAAATTTAAATCCCTAATGACTATATAAAAGTAACGTACCTAGAAGGAAAAGTTATAGTATAAACAGAAAACCTGGTTAAAGGCAGAAATGGCAAGTTTTTCAGTCAAATATAAAATATTAGAGGAGGGGAGAATGGTGCAACCAATTAAAAACATTGATCTGTTAAAAAGTTTCTGGAATTCTACATAAGTCTCAAAATGATACCATCAGTCCTAAAGGTTTAGGTACTATGAAAAGAAATATGTGACTATGAAGCCATGTACACCTGCGAAGACAAGAGTGATTCAGAAGGCCCTTGAATTTAAAAATTATGGAAGAATCAGAGTTTCTAAAGAATCCTAGCAATATGGATGTCTAGGTTATTTTATTTATTAAAGATTTTTTAAATTTATATATCTAGTGACATTAGTTTTTCTCCCCCTCAAAAGTTATTATTAAATTGATAGGATGCATTTTATAATAGATGGCACCTAAGAATCCAGGAAAATATGGTAAATCTAGATTATGGTTTCGATCACTTTTCTGCCAAACAAGGGGACTGAGAGCAAGATTCTTCAAGATCTTGCCATCAAGTAAAAAAGTCTATTTTAATAAATTTTAATTTGGAAACATTTTATTATCACTATTAAGCCACAAACTGAGGTAAGAAAACTTTCAAATAAACATACAACTGAGATAACGATTATACAGGCATGTGTGTATTTTAAATATGGATCTAATCCTCGAACAGACTGTACAAAATAAAACAAACCAGCACCCAAAAAGCAACAGAATTAGGAAGTAACAGCTAAGATATTAGGCTTTACTTCTTTCCCCATAATAATTTCATCATCCCATCAAGTTATCAAAACTGGCTAAAAATGTTCGTAATTAAAAGTACCAGGTTTAAGGTCAAAATAACCATGCAACTAATGAATCTATGTATAAAAGCTCATTATCTACAGCCCAATTTTCCAAACTCTGACATGACAGATGATCATTTGCACTTCTAGCCTGAACAATAAAAAATATTTAGTAGTGAACTAAAATACTGACTAGGTAAAATTCCCATTATTTTATATATTCTAAATCATGCCAACTTTCAAATGACTAAAATAAATATATTTGCAATCCTAAACCACAGGACTATGTGTGTTACCCACAGATGTACTTTTGGCCAAAATATTCCCTATGACATGCCATACCCTATTTTTAAAGGCCTCCAAAAAGACAATCCACAGTATTCCTGAATAATTTACTATGGCCTAGAATATTAGGATAAATACTTGCTTTCTGTAGTTTAAATCCCTCACTGTTTCAGATTTTAAAATCCATTTATTTAAACATAATTATTCTCATTTCCTCAAAGATTGATACTAAAAAATACTGTACTTTTCAAGGCAAAAATTGGTAATTATCAAAAGCATATCACAGTATTAACCACAAGCCAAATTGTAAATTATTCACAGATCTAGTAAAATACACACTAATCAAATTAAGTTCAGTTTAGTCCTAGAAGTTTCACACCACAAATGCAAACTACCTTTGCAAAGATGAAACAACCCAAATGCCAAAAGGTTTACTTGAAAGAAATGTTTACAACCCCATGTGAAAAAAGGGTACTTGGATTCAGCAAAATCCTATGCTGACCTTGTGAGGGTGTACTAATTCTTGCTGGCAACAAATAGCAGTAAAATTTCTATACTTTAAAGAATTATTCCATGAAGTGTGATAAAATGAAAACGGAGTCAATAAGGATATTCATGTTAATTGCCAGAACTGATTCCTTCACAAACCCTGTTTTCACAACAGCAACCCCTTATGATTAGGGGAATTAAAAGTTGCTGAACTCAACAATCCCTTCAGTTAAACCAACAGACCCCTCATAGAGCTGTCCAACGCTGCCCAAACTATCCATCCTTTAGTCGGATCAGTCAGTTTCATGAATTGTAGGATTTATCTTCAAGTCCAGTGCTGACTCAGAGGGTAGCTTGTTCCCTAGAGAAAACAACCAACAAAAATCAGAACAGCTACTGCTCATAAGCTCTTTCAACACCCAAGTGGAAAGGATAACTTACTGAGTCCAAAAAATAGTTCAACTTCCTTTCAACTAGAGAAATAGCCAATAAACTGAAGGCAGCTATGTGCCATAGGTCTTGGTTAAAGCTTTCACTCAGTTACAGCAAAGAAATGTTAAATAAATTAAAAAGCTTATATGAAAAGCTATCACACAAACTATATGGTTTCTCACTCAAGAAGAAATTTACAGGGAATATAAATGAAAAGTATTCCAAGGGCCAAAGCTGTTGTTTTGTTTTGTTTTGTTTTTATCTTTGAAGAGTTGATTTTTGTGTGCATGCACACACGCACACTCATTCGTGCAAGAAAGAGAGAGTGAAGTGGGTGAAAATTAAATGTCACCACCCAGAAGTAGTCTACATGTCTTAGGGTAGCTACACTTAACGCCATACATAAAAAAACTAGTGAAGTGTTACATAATCCCTTAAATCCAAGATCTTCATTCATTAGTTAGAAAAAATACTCTGAATCAAAAGATAAAAAGAGTAACGTGTTCTGTTTCAGGACTTGGCAATAGTAGGTTGCCTTCCCTATTATTTCTAAAACCAAAAAATCAACATGCACAGCCTTTGAGCTTCGAGATATACCACAACAGAACTAGGGGGCCTTTCCACTTCAGGAGTTAGGGATTTTGTCTACTATATCATGCTATTATGGAAAAGGGAAGCAAAATACTCAGTAAGAAAGGCAACTAGGGATCTCAAGCTAATTTCAGAACACAGAAATGTCATTTTGTCCTTTCACATGAATTAGATTAAAAGATTTTCATAAAACAAATACGTTACTCAAGACTGTCTCCAAAAAGAATCATGAAGGTGACCAATACAACTTTTCATTTTTTTTAAATTTATTAATTCTATTATTTACTCATTCAACTGTGGGAAAATTCTAATCAAAATCTTTCCCTTGTCATTTTCAAGTTGTAATTAGAAAATTCTTGATTCTCAACTAAGAATCTCTGTGTCTGACCTCAGACTTACGGAAGATAAAACTAGCAGAACCGATACCCTGCCTTGAAAACTGTACTCAGTTGCATATGAGCATCTGACACTTTGGTCAGGGGTTTCTGCTTTGGTTTGGCCTTAAAGTCTTACTGACTCCTCACATTCCCAGCCTTTGTCAGAGAAAGAGTTGAGCCCTAATGAGCTAAGACACACACTGCACATCACTAGAGAGTCACTCAAATCACTGTCTGTATTCTCTGGTTCAGAGGAAGAACAGTTCAGAAAAGCTCCAATGCTCCCAGCTTCCTTCATATGTACCGGTAAGTTCCTTCCTACTGAAAAATAGGCCTTGTGGGCCAGTGGTTTTCAAACTTTTTCAGGTAAAACCCTAGGCTTCCAGAGTAGCTTCAGGGTTGTGTAAATTTCTTGATTTGAAATTCTTTTATCTATTTTTTCAATATTTATTAAATCAGTAATAAAAATCACATATGCAGGTCCAAACAGTATGCATTCATTTTTAGCATACTAGAGATTATCACCAACATACTCAGTTTGTATCAGATTACAGTATTTTCATGGACATCCCAGAGTAAAGTCTATCTCTCCTGTCACCGCACACGCTCTCTCTTTCTCTCTCTCTCTATATGGGTTTTTTGTTAGGAAGGTAGACTCTGGAGTAATCTTTATTTAAATGCACAGGTACTTATACAAAATTGAACAAATAAGTGTACAACGTACACATGTGAATTGTGATTCTCATGTTACTATATGATAGAAAATATAGAAAAGGAGACTGGGTAACAAAGAGAAGTTATTATCCTTTACCCACCAATTTCAATCTATTGTGTTCAACAAAGTACCACACAGACTTGTTATTGTCACTGAAAAACTTTATGAACAAATTTTTAAAATCTAACCCTGTAATACCAGTTTTAGTGACTTTATATAAATTTAGATTTGGAGATTATGTATCATCTCCACAAGCATTCTGCTGCTTTGAAAACCACTGTTCTAAACTCTAATTAAGGCTTGGTATTCCTGGTTCACAGGTCCCCTAGGGGCAGAAATGGTAATTAAGTCTAGTTTCTAATGCCTGCTGAGTGGGAAGTTCCTGCTACCTGTACTCCAAATCACCTTACCAGTCTTACCTCCTACTAACCTCCTCTCCCCACATTCTCACAGCTCTCAAAACACAGTATGCCAAACTCTGGAGTGTTAATGGCAATCAAAACTGGTAAAGTTTTAAGAGAGGGGTACTAGATACTTTAAATATATGGAAAAGGTATCTATCTCAGTGCCATTTTTCATTAATTTTTCCAAGTTTCTGCCCAATCTAACCTTTTCCACTTGCCTAGCAATTTTTTTTTTTTTTTAAAGATTTTATTTTTAAGTACTCTCTACACCCAACATGGACTCCAACTCATGGCCCTGAGATCAAGGCCACATGTTCTACTGACTGAGCCAGTCAGGCACACTTGCCTAGCAATTTTAATCTTAAAATGAAATCCCACTCTTCTGATATAACAGAGATGAAATATCACACCACATGCATCAAAAAAATGGTAGACTTCAAAGATATTTCTTTGAAAAGATAAGGGAAAAAGAAATTCTATATAACAAGAGCAGTGACTAAAAGCCTAAGGTGGAGAAACAGAATTATCCATAGGAGCTAATGATAGTCCTTTAAATTGTCACGTGGAATCACTGCACATTGGTACCCACCCACAGCTTGTTTTAAAAAAAACAGAACAGGGGCATCTGGGTGGCTCAGTCAGTTAAGCGTCTGGATTTGATTCAAGTCATGATCCCAGGGTTCTGGGATCCAGCCCCATGTCAGGCTCCTTGCTCAGTGAAGAGCCTGCTTCTCTCTCTCCCTCTGCCTTTCCCCCTGCTCGTGTACTCTCACTCCCTCTCACTCACTCCCACTCTCTCTCTAATAAATAAGATCTTTTAAAATACAACGACAGAGTGCCAACTGGTTAAAACAAAAGCAAAACAATACCCTGCCCTAACCTAGCTTCTCTAAGGAAACTCCTTGGACTTCCTCACCATCAGCACTTAGGAGTAACAGCGCCTGTTCTAACAGAAACTTGCTTCAAGCCTACGCTTTGGTACCATATCTGAGATTTTCTTCACAATCTGTTCAGTCTTTTTTACCTAACTATTAGGTTGAATTACTTTTTGAAAGTTCACTAACTGAGTAAGAGCATTTCTAGATGATGGTACTCAACTGGTTGAAACAAACTAACAAACAAAACCCAACCAACTTCACAGATTCTCAACGGTGTTTAAAATTTAAAGAAATCCTTTCCATCCTTTAAAACCCATCTCCAGTATTTCCTTTTCCATGAACCTTTCTGGCCTGGACATCCTCATTCAAATCAATTAAAACCTCACTTTTCTTAAAATTTTCTGGCATTCTGAACTTTTTTTTTCTTTATAAGTAAAAGGGCAGATATCAGAATCTCCTGGGGTGCCTAGGTGGCCCAGTTGGTTGAGCGTCCGCCTTCAGACCAGGTCATGATCTCGGAGTCCCGGGATCGAGCCCTATGTCGGGCTTCTTGCTCCGTGGAAAGCCTGCTTCTCCCCTGTTTCTTGTTTCTTGTTACTTGTTCTTGTTTCTTGTTGCTCCCCCCACTTGTGTTCTCTATCTCAAATAAATAAAATCTTTAAAAAAAAAAAAAAAGAATCTCCTACGAAATCTTTAAAAATACAAAGGACATTGCTCCAGTTGTCTAGTTTGTGACGCAGTAGATCTTAGATGGGGCAGGGAAGGCTGTATTTTAGAAGCACCAAAGATTAATCTGTAACTATATGGAAGCTTACAGGAACCACTGCATTAGATTAGGAACTGAGGGCGCCTGGGTGGCTCAGTGGGTTAAGCTTCTGCCTTTGGCTCAGGTCATGATCTCAGGGTCCTGGGATCGAGGCCCACATTGGGCTCTCTGCTCGGCGGGGAGCCTGCTTTCTCCTCTCTCTCTATGCCTGCCTCTCTGCCTACTTGTGATCTCTCTCTCTCTGTTTCAAATAAATAAATAAAATCTTTATTAAAAAAAAAAAAAAAGATTAGGAACTGAACAAGGTTCCAGGAATTCAAGAAATAAGACCCAGTCCCTATCATGAAGTTCACACTCTGTCATAAATAAAGCCCACAAAAGTGCTCAAAATTTTCTAATTTAAAAATTTACTCTAGGGCTCCATCTGAGATCACAATAATGGATAAAATGTTAAAAACGCCTTCAGAAGAAGCATTTTTTTTTTAAAGATTTTGTTTATTTATTTGACAGACAGAGATCACAAGCAGCCAGAGAGGCAGGCAGAGAGAGAAGAGGAAGCAGGCTCCCCACCGAACAGAGAGCCTGATGTGGGGCTTGATCCCAGGACCCCGAGATCATGACCTGAGCCGAAGGGAGAGGCCCATCCCACTGAGCCACCTAGGCGCCCCCAGAAGAAGCACTTAGCTTTAGTGAAGAAAATGTATATAAATAGTAAAAAAAAAAAAATTTTTTTTAAAGATTTATTTATTTTAGAGAGAGCGAGAGAGCACATGTGCAAGTGAGCAGGAGAGGGGCAGCAAGAGAGGCAGAGAAAGAATCTCAAGCCGACTCCCAGCTGAGCATGGAGCCCAACGCAAGGCTCAATCTCATTACTCTGAGATCCTGACCTGAGCTAAAATTAAGGGGACACTTAACTGGCTCAGCCACCCAGGTGCCCCAAAACAAAGACAAAATTAAAAAAATATATTATGATATACTCAAGCACTACGGCAGCACAGAGAAGAATGACCAGAGAGGTAGAAATGGCTTTGGGGAAAGAAAAGGAGGCATTTGACCTTAATCAATGAAAAACGCAAGATCTCAAAAAACTGAAGAGCCTTCCAGGAAGAGTAAGGTCAAAGCAAAGGCACAGAGATGGGAGCGGGGAGCTGACCATGTTCAAATACATATTCTTAAATAGGATGTATACTTTTTAACAGAGTAGGTCCTTCATGAGGTAAAGTTAAAAGGATGAGGCTTACTTAATCAGAAAAGAAAGCAGCAGTCTTTAAACAGTTAGCTTCAACTGTTTTAATCCTTTTTTTTTTAATTGTTTTAATTCTAAAAATATTCACTTAGCATCTAAACACAGTTTCCACCACCAGGGACTTCATATTCCAATGGGCATAAAGAAGACCAATCATTCTAAATTAAACAAAAATAAAACTTCAAATTATAGTAAGTTCTTTTTTTTATGATTTTTTTTTTAAAGATTTTATTTATTTATTTGACAGAGAGAGATCACAAGTAGGCAGAGAAGCAGGCAGAGAGAGAGAGAGAGAGAGAGAGAAGCAGGCTCCCTGCCGAGCAGAGAGCCCGATGCGGGACTCGATCCCAGGACCCTGAGATCATGACCTGAGCCGAAGGCAGCGGCTTAACCCACTGAGCCACCCAGGCGCCCCTATAGTAAGTTCTTGTGCTCGCTTCGGCAGCACATATACAAATTATAGTAAGTTCTGACAAGGAAATAAAGAGAACCACCTGAGGAAAATAATGGTGGGAAATGTCCTTTAAATTAGTCAAGGACTTTTCCTTTGTGGCATTTTAGCTGACACCTAAGAGAAGGAAAGACCTAGTCACAAAAAGAACAGGTGGAGCAACATATGCCAAGAGCATGAGCCAAAAAGGGGCTGGACCTATCTGAAGAAGGCCAGCACGGCTGTAACTGAATACATAATGTAGAGGGGAGAGTAGAAGGGTAAGATTTAGACAAGTATACAATACATGAATTATGTAAGCCATAGTAAGGAGCTTGGATTTTATTCTACTAACAATGAGAAGGCCATGACCTCATTTACATTTAAGATTACTTTTGCTTTTAAATGGGAAATGAACTTCAGGGGTAAACCAATTAGTCTATCATGGCTAGGACCAGGGGCAGTGTATGTTAATGTATGTTAGAGATACTATATGCAAAATGAATTGACTAGATTACTCATTAACTCACTGTGGATAGTGAGGGAAGAGAGCAAAGATGAATCTTAAGTTTCTCACTCAAGCATCTTTCAGAGGGTGATAAGAGGTTTACCCAACTTCATAAAAGCCCTGATAAGAAAAAGCCTTAAATCCAAAAATGGAATGCAGAATAATTAATAAATCCTGAAATGAAGTAAGGACTATTCTTCTAGGGTAATTAAGAGATTTTTAAACAGCTTAGCTAGCTTAAGTGGGAAATGAAGCTGGGGAAATGAATTAACCAGTTTAGGATACTTGCTACCTATAATTTTTTTTATAATGTATACAATTCACATGCATACCCACAACAGCTCCATTATACTCATATCAAAATTCCAAAAGTGAAAAATTTTAGGACAACACAGTAATATTTTCTTTTAATTATAAATATATGTAACTGAAAATATCTGAGGGAGGGAAAAGTCCTGCTCTGTCCCACTGTAAGAAGAGGAGTGCTTTTCCACTGTCCCTAACCCCTTAAAGTACTGGTTCTAGGAATGGACATTGGAATTGCCAGATCAGCTGTCTAAAAACAGACATGTGCAGAACTGGGGGGAAAGGAAGGGAGGATCTGGGTGAGAAATTGGAATGGTGGGTTTAGGGTGGGTCTTGGTCACAAATTTTTTTAAAAACACCCTGGAAAATGTTGACATACATCTTCAGTTAATCTTTAAAAGATTAACACTAATCCAAGCTAATTTTCACATAGTTTTAATTAGTAGGTTTTTTTAGTATTAATGGCTGAGGCCATGAGGTAATAAATCCATTACAGTCAGAAATATTTTTATGAACATAAGCAACAGCACTTTGTCTTACTGTATATTAGTCATAAAAGTCAAAATTATTGAAATAACAAAACAAAAGGATTAATTTACACAATTACGTTTAAAATAGACCTTTCCCCTTTTGGGGGGTGGCGAGCAGGTGTCATATTTCCTACTGACTGTAGTTTGAATATAGTAAAAACTTTATAATAAAACCAAGTCTCAACATCTCCTTAAGTTTCTCCAAGCAATTCCCCCATGTGGTTACTAGTTATGTCCTGTGAATAGAGGTACATATAAAAATATCTCCAAAAGTTAAGTATGAGAACCAAAACCCCTAAATGTCAATTTATCAAAATTTTAAAAATTGGAAATGTGTTATTTATTTTACCAAGTTTTTTTTTTTTTTTTTAAAGGTTTATTTATTTATTTGACAGAGAGAGAGAGATCACAAGTAGGCAGAGAGGCAGGCAGGGGGCGGGGAGCAGACTCCCCGCTGAGCAGAGAGCCCGATGTGGGGCTCGATCCCAGGCTCCTGGGATCATGACCCAAGCCGAAGGCAGAGGCTTAACCCACTGAGCCACCCAGGCGCCCCTATTTTACCAAGTTTTAACACAACAGAATTATAAATAAATTACTTTTCATTAGATGAAAGTTTTTAAGTTACAAATATATTCCTTTATAAAATACAGATGGAAAATTTGAGAGCTCTCTCATCAGGGAGATTAGTAAATAAGAAAAACTATAAATCTGATTTTTGCCAGTGAAATGAAATGATGAGAATGAGATGAGAACCTACTTCACTTCTACCCCTGAGACAGCTCTCAAACTTCCACAAGGAACAGATAAAATGTCCAATACACGAAATTAATTTGCAACATAAAAAACTGCACACAAGCCACACAATATATTTTTCCTCCAAAAGAAAGAAGTCACAACTCCAAGAATAAGACAGTCATAATTTCCAAAATATTAGGAAACCATGCAATTGAGCAAATCACAAAAATCCCTGCTTCTCTATAGAAGAGATTAAAATGCATAACAAATTTAAATAATACTGTGCTAAGTCATAAATGAATTAAATGGAATTATAAGCATTTAACACAAAAAAACACATAGAACTGTAAATCAGACAAGCAAAGAAAACTCTATCCTGTTTATAGTCTTTTATTCAAACTGTTTTAAGATTTTCTCATTAATAATTTAGGTAGATAAGATTACTAAGAGAACTTCTCGAATTGTTTTTGTTTCAGAATTACTAAAAGCAACCACCCAAAATTACTGTCTACAATTCTTCCAATTACACCAATATATCTGTTTTTGTTTGAAATTACTGGTTTTAAATTCTCATTTTCTAGTTTAACAACATGCATTCTGGGTATCTGTTAACCTTTTCAAATAGGAAAAAAATAGTAATAAGGAAAAAACAGTACTCTAACCTGAAAATACAGGTAAAAGTTTTGTACTGGGCCTAACCTAAAAACTCATTCCATAAAAAGGATAGGGAATATGTATACTCACTGATCACATTTAATAGAGGCATGATATAACCTTAGATCTTACATATAAATTACTTTCCTGAAAGATTACAGCTTTCATCCAAAGGGAGCATTTTGAACAATTTTGTGGCTAAAGGTTATTCATGACAAAAGTTGAATTAAATTAATAAAAAATAAATACCTTACCTGAAAACTTACTCTGATTCTTAATACATATATGATCTAAATTTGTGGATATGTTTTTTTATGGAAATTAAATTCTCAATGAAGTATGTATTTCCTAGATTTTTTTTTTAATTGAAGGTAGTAGAGCTTCATGTCCTACATGCAAATGCATCCCACATAGACGGAAAGAGAATCAAATCATCAGCTACCACTGAAATGCTTTTTTAAAGATGTGATAGAACAATTTTCTAATCTTGAAGTCTCCAAAATCTAGATTCAAGGTAAACTGAACCTTGGATTCAAAGAACCTCCAGTACTTGTGGTATTCCTGATTTGACTCTTATTTTGCCATCCTTCAGTATCCACCTTAAGCCTTTTAATATAGTAGTGCATAGCACAAACCTAAATCTTGTTTTTAAAGACTCCATCAAAAAAAAAAAAAAAAATTGAACTAAAAATTATTTAAATAGGACCGAGAAGATATCACAAGTATTGTTTTTCATTCTTTTAAAAAGTATATAAAGAACCAGTAATATTTTTACTTTTAGGAAAATATAAAGAAAAAGCACAAAATGTTTTAAAATACTGAATCACGGTTAACATTTCAGTTATAAAAATTACATTTGATGAAAAGTACAAATATTTTTCTCTTCACTATATAACACAAGAAAAATGAAAAGTTTTAACACCATCAAAAAGTTTTCTTTCTTTCTTTTTTAATGTAAGTAACCTTTAATAGAAGCCATGTGGATTTGGCCAAAATAAATACAACTCAGTTTTCATCTCTGGTTTTCTCCTCAACCTCTAGAAAATTTTAACAATGGATTTATATAATCATTACTTCATTTTGGCTGATTAGTTACATGTGATAAAAAGTATCTGGACTACCTGGCTATTAAAAACACTAAAAGCATTTGAAAAATATATTACGTGTCCTACAGCTTCCTGAAAAAAATTATCTAATCTCATTTACCAAAGTTAGGCAAACGCTGTAAATTCGTATTAGGAATTTAACTTGAGTTTTATCAACCATATACTCTGACATACTACATCTGTTTGGCTTCCCATGTCTACAAACAGTATTCTTCCCTTTGGCCTAACTTCAACCTTACCTCTGTTAACAGCCTTATTTCCATGAGTTTTCATTAATTAATTTGACAAGTATTAGAATATTAACTACATGTAATCAATAGTGCCTAAACCCTAAAAGTGTTAATAACTTATCCACATTTTAAAAAATGACTGTATAGATTTGAATTACAATTTTAAGAACTGTATCCTCTGGCCTGTTTGGTAGGTACTTAATTTGATCACCGTAATATTTGAAGAAACATAACAGTGACGTGCCTGTCCCCAAACTTGGACTAATGATCTAAAATGGTAGGATCTTTCCTAGCCTCTACAATGGTGGCGACTGTTTAAATCATAACATTGATGCTATTGAAACGAAGGATTAAAACCAAATGGGGGGAGGACAGGTATCTCATAACAAAGCCAACTCTTCTAGATCAAAAGAAACATTTTTTGCTTCTCAAGTGATAATGAATATTTGAGTAAATGGATTCTTCATTCATAGTGACAAATTATGTTTGTACTGTTTATAAACAAGAAACTTAACTCTAAGACAGGTGTCTTATATAAAATCATAGATACCGGGGTGCCTGGGTGGCTCAGTGGGTTAAAGCCTCTGCCTTCAGCTCAGGTCACGATCCCGGGGTCCTGGGATCGAGCCCCACATAGGGCTCTCTGCTCAGCAGGGAGCCTGCTTCCCTCCCCCAACTCTCTGCTTCCCTCTCTGCCTACTTGTGATCTCTGTCAAATAAATAAAATCTTAAAAAAATTACAGATATTCACAAAAATAATGTAAGGCTAATATTAATGTTATTTTAACTTTGGATTTCTTTCCAATGAATAAAAGCTAATACCAAATTTAAAACAAAAATTGAAGTCTGACTTCAAGAAAATGTTGTGATAGAATCAATAAATACCTGTTACTTCTCTAACATAACAATTTAGTTGACCTCCACATAAAAACTTTAAAGCATACATAATAAAATGTAACATGTAAACAAAAGGTATTTGATTACTGGTTCAAGATCCATGGAGTTTAAAATTTTAAAGAGCCATGGTCTTTATCAGGAGCCAGAATAGACATCAATGTATTATAGTAATTAACTTTAAAACTATTTTGTCCTTTTACCATTATTAAGGTGGAAGAAATCTCCATTGCCCAGGTGTCTTTTTTTTTTTTTTTGAATTCTGTTTATGTTCTTGAATGAGCTTCAGTAACCCCTATAACAATTCAATGGAAAACTTATCTGATCACTTCAGTTATCCAGAACATAGCCAAGAACTAGAAAAAAACTAGTCTCGAAGGATAATTTAAAGTCCATGTACCTTATTCAAAGGAAACAATTCAAGTCCTTAACTCAAAGTCTTTTTCTTATTTGAAAAAAAAAAGTACTAAAAAATGTGTGTGTGTTCTCAGCCCTCAGCAGATCAGGAGGAAAAGAAAGGGGTTATAAGAAAAAAGGGGAAAGAAGACAGCAAAGAGCACTAAGAACAGTGAGGTCTCAAAGAGCTTCCCAAGAAAAGCAATCTTATCAGCAATACCTGGAAACAAATTAGAACAGTAAATTTTCTGGCTCACCCAAACCTATGAAATCAGGAACTCTGGGGATGAGACCCAAGAAGGCTGGTGATTGTGATGGACTCTCAAATTTGAGAACAACTGTCCTAAAGGTAGGAATATTAACAGCACAACACAGTCATCAATAAAATGCCAGTAGGAACTCAGTAGAAGGGTTCAAATAAACTTGCCTGAGTATGTCCATTCAGGAGCACTTCAACAGTTCAGAGAGCAAGAGAAAAAGGCCTTACCTTCAAGGTATTATAATCTAACATACTGGGGTAAGAGGACAATGGGAAAGTGAAGAATCTAAGTAATTATATAACTTGAAACAAACTGCTCTAAAAACTCTGATACCTAAAGGGTATCAATTCGATTCTGGCCCAATATGATCACTGAGGCGGACAAAGTTAAGCATGAGCCATCAAAAAAAAAGGATTATATTCTATCTGAAATAAAAGAGTACTACAAATTTTAGAAATCTACGAAAAATTGCTGAAAATCTCAAGTTTTGACAGTTAAAGCCATAAAGCTTCTGATATATTAAAAAAAAAAAAAATCAAGCAGGGCACCTAGGTGGATCAGTAGGTTCAGCATCCGTCTCAAGACTCTTGATTTCAGTTCAGATTGTTATCTCAGGTCATGAGATTGAACCCTGAATCCAGCTCCATGCTGAGTGTGGAAGCCTGCTTAAGATTCTCTTTCTCCCTCTCCCTCCAAACCCATACCTGCTTGTGTGCGTTCTTTCTCTCAAAAAAAAAAAAAAAAAAAAAAGGTAAATAAATAAAAAATCAAGTATGCTGGAAACCTCCATTTCCTGTGATCCTAAATAAATCAATTATTGCAGCTTCTTTATCAATATCTTTAGATACCAAAGATGCAAATAAGATAGTGTCCCAAAATGTATAGACATGAGATAACGAGGATCAACTGTTAAAATCTTGCATCAAAAGAAGACTGGCAAATGAAACCTAACTGCTTAAAAAAACCAAAGTTCAAATTTTGGTGGACAGTTATTACTGGACACCAGACAATTTCCAGGCTTGTCCATACCAACATCCCACTGATGTTCCTCCTCCTCCAGTTGCCTGGAGAGATGCCCAGAAACCACCTGATCTGGGTCTCTAACTGATTTCATGGAAAAGAGCATCTCAGACAACCTAAATATCTGCCCTGGACTAGTAGAAAAGCAAGAAATAAGTTTTGTCATGTGAAGAAGCCCTTACAGTTTGGATCTGTTTGTTTCAGCAGGTTAGCCTACCACCATATCACAAACAATGGACAATAAGAGTACAAGGCATAGTAACTATAGTCTAGGGAGCAGTTTGGAGAGAATAATTATACTAACATCCTATTGATCCGTACTGTTTTCTTTAAGGTACAAAATCCCCCAAAAGGACTATCAGTTAGTAGTTACTACTTATAGGAATACCAATCTAAAACCTGGAAACCACATCTACAATACAGGAAGATATTTATGAAATCACAAGAAAATATCTCATTTCAGGCATATCAATGTATAAGAGAGTCATGACTAAAAAATCCAGAACTAAACATTATCACCATAAACATGCAGTCCACATTTGATTGTTTGCTAGTATTTATGTTTAGGCTTTACTAGCCTATGTGTACTAGGGCTTTTAAAATAGATACATCTTTAATTCCTCTCCTTTTCTAAGACCTTTCCCATGTGCTCCACATGGACTGCACATCTGAAAAGAAAAAAAGAGTAAGAAAACAGGTGGCTTTCATATATGAATTTGACTAGTCAAGATGAGAAGAATCAGGGAAAATTCAAGACAGAGACTGCTGGAGGGGAGTGGGGTGAGAGGATGGGGTAATTGATGATGGACACTGGGGACGGTATGTGTTGTAATGAGCACCTGGTATAAGACTGATGAATCACAGATCTGTACCCCTGAAACAAATAATACATTATATGTTAATTAACTGATTTTAAATTAAAAAATAAATTCTAAAAAAAATAAAATAAAAATTAAAAAGAAAGAAGAGGCTGCCACCTTTCATGTCATTCCTATAGAATTAGAGGACCACCCCCAACTAAAGACATGACATACAGCACAGTTAATTTTATTCACACACTCTCTCCCTCACTGAGTACATACAATGCACCAGGCCCCATTGAGCCAAAAGGTTAAAGAAGAAATGATCCTGAGCTCTCAACCCATTTGACTTAAGGGGGAAGCGGGGAGTGGGCAGGGACCTGACTCCAGTTCTCTACATCCAGCTAGAAATCCAGAATGCTCTTGGGCATTTAACTAATACATGCTCTCTCTGCCTCATTTCATCCAGAACCACTACAACACTCTGATTTACTTACCCCAGATTCCAATCCTACATTGCTGAAACAAAACTCCCCTCATCTCCAGATAGCCTTGGTGGGATTTTCTGTCAATAACAATTTGTCATTGACAGACAATGTCAAGGAAGTCCAGTACCTTTTAAAGTCCCTTTTAAGTCTAGTACAAATACCCAACTCTCCTTTTGCTACCTCTCTCATCGCTGTGTTCATTTCTGCCTCTTTTTAGTGTGCCTATCACCTACAGATCAACATGTCACAAAACAACAGAATTTTACATTAGAAAGACTTTTAGAATCATCAAATATTAGCTTCTTATAGAAATGAAGATGCTAAAACAGAGGGGTCAAAGGGTGTGCCAAAAACCACACAGCTATTTTATTATAACTAGAACCATGTTCTAAAGGTAATCGAGTCATGATCCAATGAAAGCAGCCAAAGAAAAGCCGATGTTGCTGTAATAGTAAATCACTGAACTTCAGTGGAAGGGAAACCCCTACCCGCTCCCATCCAGTCCCTACCCCATAGGTAAGGACAAGTTAGCCAATACATGAGATTTAAACAGGAAGTCCACAATAGGACCTCTAAAACCTAACAAGATGTATTAACAGGGATTCCCCAACCAGTAGAACAGTATCTACTGGTAGCTATTAAGCCTTACCTGACAGGTCTCCAAGACAGCTGCAGCAGCCACATCCCCCTCTGCGCCATTAACGTCTCGCCTCAGTTTCCTGAAATTCCCAACCGGGAAGGGAATACAGGCCCACAGGCATTCCCAACCTGGTTATGGCTCTACAGTTCTACTGTTAGTAAATCTTCCCTGGGACAGCACCATCTGTATCCATATACATGCATACAAAAAGCAGTCTCCATCTAGGATGAGCTTAACATTACAGGGCAATGAAAAGGTTCTCTTCAAAAAAAACCTCAGAGACCCCTGATCTTAACTATAAATTTTTATTTCATTTTTGAATGTAGAAAGTACTCCCCAATTAGAAAACCTGGAAAGGTTTGAGTGATTCTGCAGAATATACCTGAAAAACAAAGTAGTTACAAAAAATGGAAACATGCAATTTAAAAATAATACTTACAAATATCTTCACTGGTTTTAAGAATGTTTCAGCACCTCAAGACACAAAGTGACTCTAGTTTTGGTATAGTCAAATTTTCAAATGGCACATTTTTGTTCTTATAGGACTATTAATATCTATATTCTCTTGAACATTTGCAATTTAGAAGTTTTCAAAGATGTTCATGAAATCATTAAAATTCACTATATTTTAAAAAACCGACCAATTAAAACATTTTTTCCCAAGACAAAAATGAAGCTTAAGTGAGTAAGCACTTATTAGGCACCATCTATATGCCTGTTTGTGCTAGATAAGAAATGACATGGTTGTCTTAGGGAACAGGGAACTGGTAATATGCTTAGGAAATCCAGACTGATATTTTTAAACAAAGAAGAATATTTTAATGGTAGATTACCTCTACTACTATTAAGAGTAAAAACAATTCAGACAAATCAATTCAGATGAAATATCAAAAAAAAAAAAAAAATCATGGCAAAGTTTCCTGACTGGGTTGAGCCACAGAATTCATTTAACAGTAGACTTTTAGAAAATAATTATAGGAAAATCTAACTAGAGTAACATACTATAAAACATGGTGATGTTTAAGAATTACATAAATATTTTTATAATTTTATTTTCAGTAATTTTACCACTGAGCAAAACATAAAATAATCTAAAATGATAGATTATGAAGTTTTTATGCCTTCAGTGATTATAATGTAGAACCTAAGATACACAGTACAATTTTAAATATGAACTTGGATATTCACTATCAGCAAGACCACAGCTTCAACCTATTAGTAGAGTTTCCTATTTTCCCACAGGTACATAGGCTCCTTAGCTGGATATCAGAGCAGTAACACAGCTCGCAGGGTAGACGTATCTATGCATTTGATTTTATCCACAGCAGTGTTCCAACCACAATGACTTAGAGGAGTTTGTGATTTCTGACCTATATGAGTTGTTAATTTTGACAACATATCCCAATTTGCCCTCTCTCGTTTTTCAGTCATACACATTGATCAGCTATATGGACACACATACGTACAACTTGTCCAAAAAAGAAAGTATTTGAAAGGGCTATCACGTGGAAAAGATTCTAATTTTTACCCCATTCAACACAAAGAGAAAGAACTAGGTCCAGTGAATAAAAGACAAGACAGAGTTTAGTTTAGCAAGAGATACAACTTCCTTTTTTATTCAAACTTAAAATGTACACTGAGTTAGCTCACTTAGCTAATGAATTCCTTATTACTAAGAAGAAGTTAGATGATAATCTGTTAGGAAAGTCACCTCTACAGTGGCACAAGGCTCAATTAATGTTGACTCCAAAAAGTTCCACCTAGATCAATGATCAGTATCAAATTATTCCATAAACCAACAACTATGCAAATGAAATAAATTACACCTCCATTATTTTGCCAATGATATGAAATGCCACAGAGCTAATGAATCACAGAACTTTATTATTTTTTAGCACAGAACTTTAAAGCTAAAAAGAAAATATCCTTTTTAGGATCTATCTCAACATTATAAAAATAAAATATTTTTAAGTAGCACCATTTGATACATATACCTAAAATTATATATATATGGTTTAATATTTTAATATTTTAGAACAACAAAAATGATGAAAAATATTAATTTCCCCTTTTCCTTTCCTGTCCCCTTTTTCCCCACACCTTGCCCAAGCCAAAAAATAAATATTAGCTAATTTTACCCACCAATTCAACAACCTCAAGAATATAAAAGATTATTCCAAAAAATTAGATCTAAAACTATATTTTCATTAGATTTTTCTAGACTATTACAGTAAGATTTATAATAAATGAATAAAATTATTTAATGTTACATGTAGCATAATTAAATGCTTCTCCCCAAATCAATGACCTGAGATTTGTCACAATAACATATTAAAATCCAGCTAATGGTCCAAAAATCTGTACCATCTTCATCTTAAAGAATGAATTTTTGAAAATACTGAAAGTCACTTATGGCTCTCTTTCTTCTTTATAAATTAATGATGGCATTTTCAAATTCAAAAACTCTCTTTGCCCCTCCCAAGTATCCATACACAATCAAGCAGAACAAATCCTGAGTCACAACTGTGCATTAAACCACCAAATATATTGGTGAACTCCCTTGAAATGTATGCTCCCACTGCTACCTCTCTTAAAATCACTCTCAAAAAGACTATGGTTGATACTGGGGTAATTAAAGCACAGCAAAATTTAGTCTACTAAGTCCACTATCAAGTCAAAAGACTCTTAGGAAAAATTCTGACTAAAAAAACCGTTCAACAATTAGTTCTCACGACAAAATTAGTTTTCATGGCACAAAATATTAAGGCATAAACTATCATTTCATATACTTACTGTAGTCATATTTTCATTTCTAAAGATCTATTCAAAAATGTCACTTAAAGCAAAAACTAATAGAAAAATAGATCTTTATCTATTACTTTTTAAACATTCTTACTAAAACACATTTAGGAAATAGATTTTGCTAAGTGTGTGTTAAGCCAGTGGTTCTTAAATTTCCGAAGTCTGTATCTCTAAGAAGATAATTCATGCTGTGATCAGAGAAAAATGTACATTTACAAATAAAGAATATGCATGTAACTATCTCAAAGACTATGAAGTCCAAGTTGAATGCCATACCCCGAATACTCCTGTAACTATGCATAGCAGATACTTAGAAAGTAGCAAGCTACTGTTCTTAGGTTAATTGTGCATAAAACAACTAAACTTATAAATCCTTGATTTCCTAAAGGAGCAGAAAATGGCTGTGTGTACAATTCAATGGCAACTTAACATATGCTGCATATTTTTAATAATTTAAATACCTTTGAAACCTAATTAGCTATCAATAAATTCAAACAACTTTTATATAAAGTTTTACTTTTGTAGTAAAGCTTTTTAAAAATGCAAATCGGGTTTAAAAGTGATGAGAACATATTCACTCAGGATTCACTCAGAATCTACTGTGTTCCAGGAAGGCTTTTAATTCCTTATAATTTGAGGAAATTCAAACTCTAATTATCTACTTAATTTTGCTCAAATATGTTCACATTTTTGGTCAAAATGAAAATGACATTACTCTAGTTGACATCTGCATGCCAAAGTATTTAAGGTTTCATGTTTTTTTAGAAAAATGGTACTTGACATATTTCCAAGGGCAATAATTTCTAAAACACAAATTAAAAAAGGGAAAATGAAACTTCATAAACTGAAAATGATCAATAGGTTATATCTACAGTAGACAAGAAGCAGCAAAGATAAATTAAATCGCCACTAAGGTAAGTAAATAAACTCTATCACCTTTTTGATTCTACAACTTAAAAGTAGAAATACCAAAAACCTTTCCCAAGCCTTGGGGAAAAAAAAATTTTTGTGGGTAAGAAGTGATGAAAGACATTTTTTTCTTTGTTCCTCTCCAGAAAATGTTAAGCCATTAACTAAAAGGAGAAAATATGAAGAAATAATAAATGCAAAACCATTCATCATTCCAGTATTTGTAGAAAATACTTAATCTTATTAGTTGATTTTCATTTGAATGAAGAACAATTTTTAAATAATAGGTATTCAGGAATACATTTAATATGTATACTGATCTATTACCAAAGGTTCCAGACAGTAATTACTTTCATTAATAGGAAATAAAATGACCATTTTAATGTTAAAATATTTAGAAGAATAATAGAGAGCTATATAAAAGAGTAGTTTCTCAGTTAATTTAATGTTTTATATTAATTTCATCCTAAATTTAAGTTGTTGATACCCAACTGAGACCAATGAAACTTCTACCTACACACAATGGAACATCTACCTACCTACCTACCAAAGAGCTTAAAGAAGTAATGAATCATTAATAAATTTTCTAATTGTTTTCAAGATTTAAAATTTCCTTTGGCATTTTTAACTCCTTTAATATTTAAAAAGCTTGTTTTTTTTTAATGGCAAGCCTGAACTAATCTGATCAAAGATGTGAACAAAATAATTACTTTTGCAACAGGCAAAGACGTGTTGTCGGGCCAAAATAAACTGGTACTTCACTAAGAGAGTCAAAGTTTTCTGATTGGCATATGGATACCGTGCTTGTGGGTTCTTTATAAACACTGCTCAGAAGTCTGGACAATCTCTAAGAAATTTTAGATGTATAGCTGACATGTAGATTATGTTCATGTAAACAATGTGAACACACCTCAATGGGACAAAAATCATAGTAGCATATTACTTACAAGTAAAACTTTTAGGCTACCAGGGATATTCAATTCTGACACTGCTCTCTAGGGAAAAAGGGAAAATATTTACAAATTTAACTGAACCTGAAGAGAGCCAAAGTAGAAGAAAAGGTAAGCAGACAGGAGAGGGGGAATGGGTCGAAAGGGAAGGGAAGATGAGTGGGAAGGAAGAGAGCAAGAAGGAAAAAGGTAGCAGAAAGAAGCATTGATAAAATCCTTAGCAACATAAGGATATTCTGCCTCTAAGTACGCTTGATACTTCATATACTACCTGATGCTCTGTTTCATAAAGTTATCAGTACTACTCTCATTCTTTATTTCATAAAGATCTTTGATTTCAGTATCAGTATCAAAACCGATGAATCTTATTAACTGGATTAAGCCCTGGAGGCAATATTAGTTTCAGACTGATCTAGGTAGACCCTTTGGCTTCAAAGGCATCCAATTTCTGTTTTTTGAAACACTGAAGAAACACTAAGTGATGATTATCCAGCACAGGTTCTAGAAACATAATCGTGTGAGTAATTTCAAACAGTTTATAGAGACAAGATAATCTACTCTGCACTTATTATAAACTCAACATAATTCTCCACACCTTGGATTTCTAATTAAGGTACACAGCAGCAGGGATGGATGATGTTATTTAACAAATTTTTCATATTTCTATATTAAAATAAATGTCTATTATATGGAGTAGAATGAAAAATTTGTATGAATTTTTAAGATAAAAGAGAGGACTTCAAGAAAACAGGATTCTGGAAGGGTCACATTGGACCCCTGAGGTATCAGTGCATTTATTCAAATTCTTCAGCCATTATGGGTAAACATGGATAAAAAAATGATTGAAAAGTACTATTTTCTTGACCTTGACAACCCCTAAATAGATTTCTTTCCTACTGTTGTTTATAATACTTCAGCCAAGTTAAAATTACTACTATAGATTTATAATCAAACACCTGAAAGACAATACACCTAAACGTGTATTTAGGATGACACAGAATTTTTTTTAGAATCGAAGCATATATACATGTCAATATTCTATTTCTGAGGCTTTTACAGAAGTTTTTGAGTGAAACAGCATTATTATTGATTTGAAAAAATAGGGAAATACTAAGGTCCAAGTAGATTATTTTTTCTAATAAACCATTTTCTACTTTAAATTTCTTTTTGTGCTTTTAAACATGCTTATATTGAATTTTTGATTATATTTAAATTGTTTAAAATTTTCAACTGTACATTTGATCTATGGTACCAAAACTAAGAACATAAAACTCAGAATGTGTCTAAATGTGAATCATTCAAGTATACAATTTCAGTTCTGATAAACTAATAGCAAATAGTGCTTACAGATTTGATATCTGGAACTCACTGGAAACAGTTACTCAACTTACCTGGTGCTAATCCAGCAGCAGCAGGACTTCCCATGGGTGGGTGAGAGAACACTTGAGAGAAGGCAGACATATTTGACTGGGACACGTTACTCAGCCTGGAGGTTGATCCTCCTTTAGGAATAAACTCGCTTGCAGTAGGATTTGGTGTCTATTTAAAAATCAAATATAGTAAGTTAACACACTTTAAGCCCAAAAAAGACATTGAATCTACTAGGCATTATTGCACAATGATTTACAGAGTAAAATATTTTATTGAAAGGATTTACAGTGTTTTTAGTTTCTGTATTTTGGAGTGTAATAATTAAATTTCTTGAAGGAAATTTTTTAATCAAATTTGAGCATTTTAATCATTTCATTTGCAGAATTTAACCCCAGAAACATGTAAAATTTGCCTTGACTGTCAAATATACATCATTACCAAACTATCCTAACACATTTTAGAGAACTGGGAGGTTGAGACTACCTCAAAACTGAGCAACAAGTTTCAAGTTTAAGATCTTCAAACCACTTCTACCAGGATCAAGGTCAAAAGCGCCTTTCTTCCAAAATTAATCATTTCCTTTTTTTAAGACACTTATGACATCTCCCCAATAATATGGTGCCATGTATTTAAGTAACAGAGTAAACACAAGAAAAACATTTAAAAACAAGGAAAAGGTGGGAGGAATCAAGCTATAAGAAAAACGTAACAGAGGCCCCAATGCTTTCAATGCCCTACAAGTATCACATGTAACTTTTGTTGATAATTCAAGTATTTTACTATATGATAACATGGAAAAAAATTTTCTTCACAGTTGTACTATGCCACAACATTTTATATATTCAAGTGGCATAGTACTTTAGGCTTTAGGAACTACTGAAACATTATGAGACTGCATAACAAATTCATAAATGGCCTGTATTTTGTCAACATGAAACAAATAAATATCCTCAATTTTTCTGAAATGGTGACCATTTTAAATTCTAGATGCCCAAGCATAATAAAGATTCACTCTTCACATTAATCTTCTCAATTCAACTTTCAAATGGTCAGCCAAGGAAATAATTTAGTATGGCTCACACTTCAGCCCACATTCTATGCATACATATAAACTAAGTTTAAAATGCACTGAATCATGATGTAAAGCATTCAATCACTTAAAAGTCTTTTAGAACCGATTAGAATGTAAAAATGCACTTCCACACAAGGCAGAAAATAAGATGGACTAATTCCTGTACAACCCGAGAACAGCTTCCCTAATTCAGTAAGGACACCACTCTACACTGCCAAATTAGAGTTCAAGTTATTAGATTCAGAAGACTGTAAGTCAATAGGCTGACCTAAATTTAAACTTTCCAACAAATGAGAGTTTACCAATTACATGCCTGCTAATGTTAAAAGCAAAGTTCATAAAATGTAGAAGAAATGTTAAACTGGGCTTAATTAAAATATATTAAAGAATGAAATCTCTTTAACTGTCACATCTAAGATATGAAATTCTAAAAAAACAAAATAAAACAAGCCCAGGCCTGATCCAAAATATATTTTTCAAAGAGGAAAAAAAAAATCCTCTTCTATCACTTTTTTGTGTGTGTGTGTGTGTGTGTCTGTTTCAAACACTTCCAAATTCTAAAGTTTTCAAAAATAGTGGGATGTTCTACAAAAGTATGGTCAATTCCTTAATTTCTGGGAAAATTTCTAGAAAAGTAAGTCCATGCATTTTACTATTATACTACTCCCTAGTTCTAAGGGAACGAATGGCTACTAACAAGATCACTTCAGAGCTAAACCAATGTGTTTCAATTAATCTTAAATCTATTTTAGAAGATGAGAGTCAAGATAAAAGTAATCAGTATCTTGGTAAGAGTCCAGAGTGCCTAGAAGAGATGGAGACTTCAGGATTATAAGATTACTAAGAGCAAATTTGGACAAAGAAAATTATATGTGTAAACAAAAAAATCTTAGTAGCATACTGAATTAGGTATTACTGATTTTCCATGTCAGTTATATCTTATATTTACTGTGAATAACAGATTTCAAAGCTGAGCTACTCTAAATTAAATCTATTTCAAATTAATTTGAAAGCTTACTTTTTAAAGGATCCTACACAGGAGAAAAAGGAGGGAAAAGTCTATTCCACCATTCCCAAACAAATCATATATAATCCCAGGAGCCCCTAATGAGGTCTTCAAGATGAAGAGACTGCTGCTGGCTACCCAGAGTAGCTGGCTTTGTTCTGTTCTATCCTGTCCACCCTCACAGCCCTAACTCCCATTGTTTTGTGAAGATAAAAGCTGGAATCTTTTTTTTTTTTTTTTAAAGTGTCATGAGACATGGAGCACCTCCACAAATTTAAGTTCATGTCCAATTGGAAATTTGTTTCTATATGTACAGTTTGTGAGAGAAAAAACATTAAGTTGTTTTTGTATGCATACAGAATGTGATTTATGCAAGAATTAACAACAAAAAGTATATATATATAAAATGTCATTTTAATAAATTATAAAGAGCTTCCAAATTTATTAGAAATTATTAAAATTAATATAACCATGAAACTTTACACACTAAACTGCAACCTTTACAGATTCAACAAAGATGCAACCTACCCAACAATGAATTTTAAATAAGAAGTGAAAAGAAAAGCCTAAAATCCTCTCTCCTTTCTCTTTTCTGATTTAAGATGGCAAAGCATTTCCCTTGAGTGGATGGTTTAGGAGTTTATTTTATTCAACTCTGAGTACTTGAGATTAGAGAAAAGGTTAATGGATTTAACTGACAGAAAAAAACAATTTCAGAGGATTTAGGTACAACACAAACCAAAATCTAGGAATAACAGAGTAGGGCTATTATTAATAGGTAATACAAATTCTTATACTATCTAGCCAGATTAGAGAACTATCAGAAATATTTAAAGTAATAATTAACAATTATTATAATAATGAGAATACTTTTTATGATACAATTAGTTAAAATAATAACTACAATTAAAAGATGTATTCCTAAAATGACTTTAATTTTTTGGCTTAAATTATAAATACGGGATTTATAAAGTAACAAAAGAGTATAGGCACACACCTTTAACATGTTAAAAAGAACAATTTTTTTGAAAAATAAGCCAAAACTGGTTAACTACAACCAGTATACCATATTAAAATCAAATATCTGTTCATCAGAAAGGAATTAATTTCTTTTAGCTTTAGGAAGTGAAGGTTACATTTATAAAGAAGACTCAAGGACTTGAGTTGTACAAATTCTCTAACTTCAACACCTCTAAAGAGAATGGAATAAAAAGTTTTATTACTCCTGCCCTATGATTTTCATAATCCTTACATAACTATCTAGGGTATGTTCCTACACTATTATATTTGTTATTTCATATACAGGTAACTATATTTATATTTATAATTTCTATTTCTATTCTAGTACTTACATTTTAAATCCTAATTTTCAGCATTTCTTAAACAGCTCTAAATGCATGTTTTAAAAAAAAATCAATGTTTATTCAAGTCAAGTAACAGACATCATTTTGGAAGAATTTATCAATAAAAATAGTTTGTGGTTCTCATACACTTAAATTTCCACTACTAACTTGCATGCCAAAAACAGCCAAGTGCTTTTTATAAACTGACACCATCCCACAACATTTAGCTATGATCCCTACCTGTACTCTCTAAACAGAAATAGACTAAATCAAGAGTCCTACTCACATTTAGTTTAAGAAGCACTACTGCCATTGTTATTATACTTAAAAATAATAATTAACATTTCAATGTAGACGTCTCACTCCACCAAAATGATAAAGCATTTCCTACCCGTATGGTTTTTTTTTTTTTACAAATGAAGTAATTTTCTGATGAAGTTTTCTAACTTAGGTTTAACACAATTTTATGTTTTTCTATTACATGATTCCATGGAAACTGTTGCTTTTAAAGTAAAATTCAGTATTTAATACTCTGCTGGACTCCACTACAAAGAGAACACTTATTTAAGACCGTAATAAATAAGTCCCAGAAATTAAGGCACTAATTTAATAAATAGTGCAACAAAATAAAAAGTAACAACCATTAGTATGTTTTTAAAATTAAGTAGAAAAACAGGAAGTTTATATTAAATGAAAACAGAACACCAAGTCTTATGTAGTATTTCACTGCAAGTATGTCAAAAAGGTCTGTAAGAAGAAGTTGTCTTAAGGTGACATATGGCTTAGAAACCACTAATGCTTTTGAGTATTGTTCAGGTTTTTAAAAAATCACATAATAAACCCATAAAACCCACTAAATACCTTCCAAGATAAAGATCCTTATAAAGAGCTCAACTTACTTTATTGTCTTAATGGCTTAAGTTGCTATCAGTAACCTTCTTATTCTCTGAATGAAACCTGACCTGCTAATTTTTTTCTTAACAGCTTTATTTAGATACAATTGACATATGAATAAGCCACACATATTTAAAATGTAAACTTTGATAACTCTGGTCACAGGCAGACAACCAAGAAACCATTACCCAAATCAAGATAACGAATATATCCATCATGCCAAAAAGTTGCCACAAGCTTCTTTTTTAAATCCCTCCTTCCCATTCCTCTCTACTCCCTTACTTTGGTCTTGAGGCAACCACAGATCAGCTTTCTGCCACCATAGATTAATCTGCATTTTCTAGAATAATATGAATGGATCTGACATACATATTTATATGCTGGTTTTTTCCTTAGCTTCTTTCATTTGGCAACATTAAGATTCATCCATGTCACTGCCTTCCAATACTGCATTCCTTTTTTACTGATTAACAGTCAATAACATCACTATACCACAACTTGTTTATCTTTTCATCCAATGGACAAAGGTTGTTTCCAGTTTTTGGCTATTAAAAACAAAGCTGCCAAGAACACTCGTATACAAGTCTTTGTATGGATATATATTTAACACTGTTAAAAAAATTGGTAAGCTGTTTTACAAAGTGGTTGTATTATACTTTAACACGTTCACCAGCACACTGTGGAGAGATCAAGATGCTCTAGGTACTCAGGAACGTGCGCTTTGGTCAGACTTTTATATTTGAGACTTTTTAATAGGTGTGTAGTATCTCAACGTGGTTTTATTTTGCATTTCCCAAATGACTTATTTGCCACTCTGTGTCTTCTATCATGAAATGTCTGTTCACACTTTTTGGCCATTGTTTTTGGATTTGTTTTTTATTGGAATTTTGACAGTTTGGGATAGAAGTCCTTTGTCAGTGTTCTCCTCAAGGATTTTGATGGATTCCTTTCTCACATTGAGGTCCTTCATCCATTTTGAGTCTATTTTCGTGTGCGGTGTAAGGAAATGATCCAATTTCATTTTTCTGCATGAGTCTCTGTCTCATATATTCATATTTTAACCCTGCTATTAAGTACATACACATTTAAGAATGGTACATCCATGCTCTTAAAGAACTGTTCCTTTATTTTTATTGAATAACTCTTTGTTCTCTAATATTCTCTGCTCTGACACCTACTTTGAAGCATCAAATCAAGATATCTATTCTACATCCTACATATTTCTCAGATTCAACTGTTTCTACATATGTCACCATCAGTGCCCTAGTCTACACCACCAACATCTGCTCTCAGGTTTACTGCAACATCATCCCAATGGACCAACTAGACTCCAATCTTACTCAACTCCAATCCTTCTTATATTTTTCAACCAGGGTTAAAGAGAGTAAGAGACAAAAACAGAAATAAAGAAAAGGAAGAAGAGGAGGAAAAGGGGGGGGAGGAAGAGAAGGGGAAGTTTTGTTTAATGACTTATTGATGAAATCCAGTTAGATTGAACAGATCAAGTTTCCACTGTTCTTGACTGAATCAAGTAAATTTTTTTTAAAAAAGGATATGAAATGTTGATACAAATCTTAGCCTTATCTACTTTTCTAAAACTTACTCCAATCTACCATCTTTATGGCTATTCTTCCTTCTTTGGAGTTAACAAGAGCCCAGTTGGGACTAATTCAAAAGATTTGTGTCCAAGGGGTGTGTGTGTGTGTGTGTGTGTGTGTGTGTGTGAGTCTATCTCCTGGCAAGGGCAAAGAGCAGTGAATTACTTGGGTAGGTAAAAGGGGATACTGATAATGAGGGGAAAAGGCAGGAATTGGCAAGCATTGTGCCTTGATAAAATGATCTATAAAGGCATAAAAAGATGAGACACAAGGACAAACAACAGCCCTATTCAGAGCTATTTTTACCAGTGTTCAGTGTTCATAAGTAATACAGAATAAAGAGGAACAGGATGAAATGGAAAGGAGAAGTCAAATGGCTAACGAGACCCTCCAAGTTCACATTTTTACAGGATTTTTTGGAATTTAATGGGCTGTTATTTCCCCTTATTTCAAGTATATCCAAATATGGTCCATTTTAAATTTACTATCAAAACATACTCAACTTCTGGGCTATTCAGAAACTAACCTTTTTAAGACCAGCAAAATTTCACCTTATAAGCGAAAAGTTAACATCTAAAATACTACTATTGTGAAATCAATCTGTTTTCTGAAGCAATCTGGGCTCTCTGATAAACACACAAATACAGTAAATATGATTTCTAAATAAATCAGAATCAAATTTGTGAAGACTGTGAAAGAAAGTTGATTCCTAATGCTTCCAAGAGATACACTTCAATGTTGTCTTAAACAGAAGTTCTCCTATTTATAATTTGGCTATCTTTAGAGTGAAATAGTATCAGTACATCAGAACCTACAAGTAAAAATCTATTCAAAATAAGCTTCATATTATGATAGAGTTAAACAGAAAAACTTTCAGAAGCTCAGCAAAAAATATATATATAACAGCTTGAAACTATGGAAACATAAATTTTAAAAAAAAAGTACTCATTAGTCCATCCTTTATGAAGTTTGTCATAACTAGGTAATACCCTAAACACTGTTCTTGAGAGTAGTTTGATAATATGCATCAAAATAAAAAATAAGCTGCCCTAGTACTCCCAACATCTAGGAACTAGAGCTAAAGAGAAAATAATGTATGTAGAAAAAATTAAGTTTTGCACATATTTTTTAAATTTATGATTTTTTTAAAAAAGGAAGTGACTAAAATATCTCTTGGTAGGGATTCAGTCATGTGTCATGTGGATTTTGGTACCTATAATAGCGTGTAGCCATTAAAAAATCATGTGAACTCATTTATTTTTATTTACCATAGAAAGAAGTCCAGTGAGTAAAAATAAAATAGAAATTAGGCTGCAATACAGCAGTGATACTAAATAGCTATCTCTGTAAAATGGTGTACTAATGCCTAAGAGAAAGGGAAGAAGGGGAAAGAGGGAAAATGTATGTGCACACAAGCATATGATATAAAAGGATGTAACTGAAGACACTCACTAAAATGTTAACAGAGATGTCCTCTCTGGGTGGTGAGGAAACTGGAGACATTTTTGCTTCCTTCTTTGTACTTCCCTATAGTATCTGAATTTTTTTCCATTAAGTACATATACTTTTTACAAAAAAGTTGTAAGAAAGTTTAAGATTTGTTAATCACAAAGCCACTTACACAGTTCCCTTTTCTTTGCCTATCATCATCACTGAACAGCATGGTGTTACACAGGAATTCATGTAAAATATGCAATATTTAAATTGACACCAACAGAATAAAAAAGCAAAATCTGTGTACAGTGGATAGAACACATTTTCAAACAAAAAACAGGTGAACTGCTTCTCCTCTTCCACTTGAAAGTTATTTATGTTACCAGTTATCCAATAGCAATAATCAGTAACAGTCACAGAAGCATTATCACCTAGCTCATTCTCAATATTCCTCTACCTATTTGCATATCAATTATCTCAAGAAAGCTTAAAAAAAAAATTACTCTCCCTAAAAAAAGCAAAACTATCCATTCAGGTCAGTTAATGAGTAATCCAGGACAATGAGACCAACACAGCATTCCAAAGAGGCAAGAATTACTACACAGCTCTAACTATTTTCTGTATCTATGCAGTCTCTAACCATAGCTATAATAGTAAAACCTATTAGCCACATTGCACAGTAAGAGAGATTTACTTAGAGGCATTCTCTCCAACCAAGAACTCTGCCATATTCCGTTATAAGATTCAAGATATATTTAAGACTTTTTTAAAGATTTTTCCATAATGATATTTTTTGACATGAAACTATACCAAAGAAAGTTTTAAGAAACTGCACAAAGCATTAAATTTCAGGACTACCACCAAGCCAAATATTTTTATCGCCAAATAATCACTAATCCAGGTTCATTCTTTCAATTATTTAAATAGCTAATACATAGAAGATACTGTGCTAGGCACTGTGCTAGGCACTGTGGAGAAGCAGCAGCTATAAAACACAGGCACTGTGTTCTAGAAGCTCACAGATGGGCATTTCACAGATATGATGTACCCTGAACCTAATTCCACAATCCCAAGGGCTCAGAACACCTAGATATCAAAAAATATTAAGTATCTACAGTGTGCCATATACTGTTAACCTTTAAGACAAGTTAGATATGCATTAATTAGAGCAATTAAAGTGCTAGGGAAAAGTGAACAAATGCTTAATGCTGACTGATTAGGTCATAAAACTATATGCTCAAAATGAATCCTAAGAGACAAGTTTGTTGAATCAAGACAGAGAAAAGGGCAAAGCAAGCAAAGCAATGTTCAAACACAATGTTCAAAGGAAGAGGCAGAAAGAGCATGGTACTCTTCATGGTACTACAAATAGTTCAGTAGGTCTATAGCAGTTATCAGGAAAGAGATCAATAGGTATACCCTGAACACCTTCCTGAAGGATCTGAATTTTATACTAATGACAAAGGTAAAAAACAAGATCAAATATCAGTCAGGTAGTGGTTTGAAAGTTAAGACCAGAAGCAGGATACTAGATAATAACAGTCTTACAATAATAACAATCCAGATAAGAAATGAAAGTGGACCTAAATTATAACTCAGTAATATTAAAAGTGAAGACAATTTCAAAGCAGCCCAATCAACAGCACCTGGTGGCCAAAAGATGTGACAAATAAGGAACATGGAGGAGTCAAGAAAAACTCACAACTGGGTGATACCATAATCACGACAGACGGCAGGCATATACAGACATGTGTGATAAAACACATTTAAAGAAAAAGATGTGATGTTTGTTTTAGATAGAATGAATTTTCAAAGTCTTACACCACATAAATGAAGATGTTCTGAAGAAGTTAGTATTCAGAGAGAATGCAAAGAACTGAGGGGATGATAAAAACAAACAAACAATCAAACAAAAACAACCCTGAAAGTCAGCTATGGATGGGGAGTAGCTGAAGTAATAAATATCTGCTGAGACCCCCGAGGAGCACCGTGTGGAATAAATGAGAAGGGAGTGAAGGACAGAGTTTGAGAGAGTTCCTGAGGTCAAGGCAACAAACAAGAGGTCCTCAAAACAGACTAACAAAGAACAGCCTAAGAGCTAAGTTCACAGAAAGAGGAATGGTCAACAAGGTCAAACGCATTAGAGATCGAATAAGAACTGGTACTTTCGGTACTTAGGTGACCATATCAAAAAGTTTCAACATAGTGGTGAAAGCGAATGGCAAACAATGGGAATTGAGGGATGAATTAAAGGTAAAAAAAAGTAGCAACCATAAGTAGTAAGCATTTCTCAAATTTTACTGCAATTTCCCAAACATATTGATGCCAAAACATTTCTTCAGATAGCATTCCTTACTCCCACGGTCCCAGAGCAAAAGAAATTTAAACATTACATGATCACAAGCTAGGAGGAAGAAATCACTGTTGAGGGAGACATTATATAAAACTGAAAAGGGATAAATAATAAATTGTTAGAGGGAATAAAGACAGGTTCTGAAGCACATAATAAAGGAACAACTGTTTGTCTGAAACAGGAGGAAAAAGAGTAAGAAAAGTTATGAATGAAAATGCTGTCCATAGGTTGAAAGTTAGCACAAGAAGCAATTCATTCTCATGCCCTTTCTCCCTCCAGTGAAGGACACAAGTCATTTACTCAAAAGTGACATGGAAGGGGTGAGTAGGTTTGAGGAGTGTTGTTTTTTTTTTTTAAGATTTTATTTATTTATTTGACAGACAGAGATCACAAGCAGGCAGAGAGACAGGCAGAGAGAGAGGGGGAAGCAGGCTCCCGCCGAGCAGAGAGCCCGATGTGGGGCTCGATCCCAGGATCCTGGGATCATGACCCGAGCTGAAGGCAGAGGCTTTAACCCGCTGAGCCACCCAGGCACCCCAGGTTTGAGGAGTGTTAAAGGCTTAGAATACCAGCTATAAAGGGAGAAAAGAAGTGGGCCTGAGGTCAGAAAGCAGTGCATACATACTAATGTTTTCGCTGCACCATAGTTCTAGAACTCTTCAAAGTCCTGAGGAACACTGAGTAGATAGAGGGTTTAAGTTTCAACCTTAAAAAATTCCAAACCATTCCAGTCTAAAGCCCAAACCATCCTGTCTCCTAGGGCCTAACGTCTAGAAATCACCTGAATTAATACTAAAAATCAGAAAGTAACTAAAGATTGAGATATATCTGGTGAGTTTCAAAAACCTCCCTGGGATCTTAAAATCACCAGTAACAAGCAACCAGAATTCACAGGAGAATTTGTGAGTCAAAAGATCTTAATGTGAGCATTCTTCTAATTAAATACTCCTTACAAGAAATGCCATTTAATCAAACCACAAGGCGGGCAAATGCCATCAAACGAGATGCTGACAAGTATGAATCTCCTAATAAAGCCAACAGTCCAACCATTCTCATTCATTTACATCACTCCGGGGGTAAGCTAAAACAACAGTAACACTATTGATTTATGATCTATAACCCATTATTTCCAAAAGTCTGAGACAAAATGAACAGAAATTTATTTAACATATCATTACTTCTAGGCAAATCTTAACCTGCAATACCCTGAGAAGTTCACAAAGCCATGCACCTCCCATCCTTTTATTCCAGCTGACACCTGATTTTTTTTGGGTGATGGACATGGGGGAGGGTATGTGCTATGGTGAGTACTGTGAAATGTGTAAGCCTGACAATTCACAGACTTGTATCCCTGGGGCAAATAATACATTATATGTTAATAAAAATAATTTTTTTAAAAAGACTGATTTATTTGAGAGAAGGAAAGAAAGGGAGTATGCGTGCAGGGGTAGGAGCATAGGGAGAAAAAAAGATCCACAAGCAGACTCTCTGCTGAGATCAGGGGCCAACAGAGTGCTTGATGGAGATCACAGCTCCAGCCAAAATCAAGAGTCGGATGCTTAACTGACTGAACCATTCTGGCAGCCCTTAACACTAAGTCTTATGGGAAAGGTGAGAGCACACTGTTATGCCTTCTTTTTTTTTTTTAAGATTTTTTTTTTTAATTTATTTGACAGAGATCACAAGTACACAGAGAGGCAAGCAGAGAGAGAGGAGGAAGCAAGCGTCCCACTGAGCAAAGAGCCCGATGCGGGGCTCGATCCCAGGACCCTGGGATCATGACCTGCGCCAAAAGCAGAGGCTTAACTCACTGAGCCACCTAGGTGCCCCTGTTATGCTTTTCTTAAAAAAAAAAAAAAAAAAAAGGCATTTTTAAACAAATTTTTAAAATATTCAAGAGAGTTGGCATTAAAATGTGAGCCCCTAAAAGACAATGTTACTGCCTCTTTCTCTCTATATGTATATAATACACACACCATGCCACATACATTTGAATATAACTGATGGCATCCTATGTAAATATAAACAGAGACCAAGTTTAGGAGTGAGATAAGGTGAAACTGACGGAATGGAAATTTATTTAGTATCTACTATGTGTTTGGAAATTTGAATCCTCACAATTCTGTAAGGTAAGTGCTATAATATTTCAATCCTAAACAATGGTATCTGAAGAACTATATAATCACAGAACAAATCAAAAATTTGGAAACTGACAGATTGGTCAGGCAGAGAAATGGATAAACAACCTAGGCAAAGACCAAAGAATGATAAAGAGAATTTACACTTAAGTACAATAAAGTACTACTGATATGGAGTCTCGGGTGACCTTTCACCTACCATCTGCTTGGTGTTTGGGCTAAGATGAGGAGAAAAATATAAAATGGAGAAGCCCTGTGACTTAACAACAATGTCAATAAGTAATTAAGACTACTACCAGGATCAGAAGATTAGGAAATATCAAGAACACTTAAACAATGATAAACCTTCATGAGTTTAAAAAAAAAAAAAAAAAAAGAAGAAGATTCTCTAACATTTAAAAAGAAATCACTATCCTCTGTTCTAAATCAGCTGTGATAATAAAACTAAGCAATAGTAATATGGTGGCTATAAATCCCAGAACAATTTTTAAACATAGAAAAGTACTGGAATAAATTACCACAAATTATATACACTGCCTAATGAAAGGAAATTAAACAGTAACATTTAGAGACAGAATACATTAAGGGTACAAATACAGTAATAAATACATGCTCAGTCTCAAATATTTACAGTCCAATGGGAAAAAGCAAACAGGTGAAGAAACAATATAAAACAATGAAATAACTCATAAACAACACCAAGTATTACAGAAATAGGTAAAAAAAAAAATTCTTTCAGGCAAGTATTTACAATGAAGGTAGTATTTGAATTAACTCTTAAAGGAAAAGGAGGAAAGTTTTTTTTTTTTAGGCTCAGTTAACAACGTACAAAGATACAGAGATCTGACAATGTATTTCATATTATATGAGGTATGAAAGATTCCATTTGATTAGAATTTCGTATGTATGAACAGTTAGAGAGAGAGCCCTAGATAAGTAAAACACACCCAAAGGGATTTGACAAAAATTATACAGAAGATACCCTTAGGGTAGAAACTATGTCAGTAGTGTTAAAAAAGGAAAGAAGAGGAAGATACTGCAGAATTTTAAGGAATAGGGATTAGAGGCAGACAACATAGTAGCAAAATCTCAGATTTAGAATTAAACAGGGCTGGGCTAGAATCCTAGCTCTACTGCTTATTAACAATAAGGTCTGGGCCACCTGGCTGGCTCAGTCAGTGGAGCGTGTGACTCTTTACCTCAGAGTTATGAGCCTGAGCCCCACAGTCGGTGTAGACATTACTTTAAAAATAAAATCTTAAAAAAAAAAAAAAAGCTTTTCTAAATTGCAACTTATGCTATTTGTCAAAAGAGGATAATATGTCATTACTGTGGCAAAGCCTTAATATGATGGCAAATAAACTGTCCAATGTACTATCTTTCAATTAATCAAAACTTCAATAGTTTCCTTCTTATAATAAATGTAGAATGTGAGATGACAGGGGAGAAATTAAGATATGTAAGCCTCAGTGACTGGACTGGGAAGATGATAAAGTCATTAAAGAAGAACTACAAAAGAAACTGCAGATTTTGAAAATAGAAAAATGCCTGTTTTAGACAAGCCAAATTTGCAGTGACAGTGGGATACATATCAACATGCAAAGATATCAAAAAGCACAAAAAATATGAGTCTTGAACTCAGAGACAACCCTAATAGAAATAAAATTTTAGGTCTTAGGCATACAAGGGAAAGCAAAGAATGAGTGAGCCAAGAACAGGAGCTCACGAGGAGCTAGGGGTAAAACAAAAAGTCATGACTGAAAAACGGAAAGTTTCAAAAATAGTGAGGTGGCCAGCAGTTTTAAGCACTGGATAAAACACCCTATTTGGTAATTAAGGAGCTCTCTGACAAATTTTGAGAGCAATTTCAGCAAAAAAAATTTTTTTTAACATTTTTATGTATTTATTTGAGAAAGAGAGAAGAGAGAATGAGCAGGGTGCGGGGAGGGCAGAGAGAGAGGGAGGAGAAGCAGGCTCCCTGCCGAACAAGGAGCCCTATATGGGGCTTGATCCCAGGACCCCGAGATCATGACCGTAGCCAAAGGAAGACCCTTAACTGACCGAACCACCCAGGTGTCCCAATTTTAGCAAAATTTTGATGACACCAAACTGCAGACACTAAAGGCATAAATGGGTGGTAAAGAAATCAGAGAAAAGAAAGAATCTATTCCATGGGTCCTCAAGTGGGAACTCCACAAAGAGAATAATGGAAACAGGATGAACATTATCAATATTTCAAAGAGCCATATGAAAAATAAATTCAGCCTTCACCACACTATGAAAAACTAAGGAAAATAATAAATGCCTTTGATTCTTTAATTAGCATGTTTTTTATATATATACATATGTATTTTTATATGTATGTTTTAAATGAAAGCATGAATCACTGTCTTACAAATGTGTAAACAGGCTCTCTCATATGAGATCCTTAATGGAAAATAAAAATATATATATATTAGTACTAAAAGGGGATCATGGGGCTCTTGAAAGAAATCCAACACTGAAGAGAATAAATGCAATTATGAATGATTCATGTGGAAACCTTCAGAGAAAAGTTTCTGTTGCTCATTTTGGTATAAGGGTTTTATTGGTTATCTTTTGTTTTCAAAAGTGGAAAAACTTCTAAAGATGTTAGCTTAACACTAAGAAATCAATGTAAAGAAATGTTTCCAGTTCCAGAAAGAAAGATAATTAAAGGTCACTGAGAATCAGATGGAATCATGAGGAAAAAGGACTGACCTTAACCAATCCTGCTGTTACGCATAAGTTACAATCCATGGATATAAAATATGAATGCACTCTCATCCAAAAACAAGTTGTCCTACAGAAGTTCAGTTAACCAGTTAGATAATTAAGCTAACCACAGCTGTAGTTCAATAGAGGGTATATCACATAAAGATTAAGAGAATTTAAAGTCTGACAAACATGGGTTAAAATGTCTGCTCCTCTATTTACTACTACTATTTAACCTTAATGTTACTTAGCTTCTCTGAAAATGTTTCTTCATTTAATAGTAATATTCCTCTCATGAGCTATTAGAAAGACCAAAAGGGACAATATATGTAAAGAGCTTAGCACAGTGCCTGGCATAGGTAACCATTTAAGAAACACAGCTATAATTACTAAAACAAAGTAGAAATAAACATTTCTCTGACCTTAGGATTGAGAAGGCCTAAGATTTAAAAGAAAGGAAACAAATGAAACAGGAAAGATTAATAGATCCGGCTACTCATATTTTTTTACTCTATAAAATTTTTGTGGACAAATATGTTAAAAAGCATCATACAGAACTTAAAAAAAAAAAAAGGTAAAGATTTGATTCACACGAATTAGTTTCCTTACACATCAAAAAGATAAAAACCCCAATTTTTTAAAAAAAAGGTACTGACATACTCCTTGCACTGCATAAACACCAGGTATCCACAGTTTAGGAATCCACAAACATAGTAATGGACAATAGATGGGCATTTTTCAATACTTCAACATGTGATGATATTGCAAGGTGATACTGTCCTTCCAGTATCAGACCAAGCAACTAAAGCATTCCTCATGTCCTTAAAGGAAAAGAACTAGCTGAAGTATAAAATAATAGTAGTAGTTGAAATAGGAGATTCAGATAACACAAATTCAATCTTTTGTACATTGAAAAGTTTATCTATTATAACCTGTTTTAATTAAAAATAAAACAATTCCTAGCATACATTCTTAAAGTAACCTAACGATTTTTCAAGCTGTGCTACACAGAGGTACCTCAAAAGCTGACAACAGGATAAGATGGGGCAGCTGTGGAAAAGCCAAGTGGATACACCCGTGCATTTATCACTGTTTTACCCCACAGCCTACAAGCACTTCCAGTTCCACTTTTAACAGTTCTATACAGTTAGGGCCCCATTTATTCTGATTTTTTAAAACTGAAAAATAATTCTAACAATCCACATCAAATCTCTCTCCTACCAATCTAAAAAGACAAAAATTCAGTGAACTACACTGCTATTCATAATTGAATAGTCAAAACTTTTCAATGAAATTATAAGTGTATCATGACGTGGACTCCTCTCCCCGCCCCCAGGCTTCCCTTACCTTTAGAAAATACTATGAAAATTTCATTTGGGACAGAAACTATGTTTTGCAATATTTTTGGACTAACTCCTTTATTTTTGTGCCCAAGGCAATAAAGATATTGCTATGGTATTAATACTGAACAGACCAAAATATTGTGGAACCCCTTCATAACACAAGGCTGGTGACAGAAATATAACCAAGTTGTTACCTTTGTTATAGCTTTTCTGTGTGTGGTACATGTATGTGGGATTACAGACGTTTGGCTAGCAATATACATTAAAAATACCCATGTATTCAGAACATTTGGGAAAGAAAAATATTCTGCTTACATCTAAACTGAAATTTGGGTTAAGAGCTATATTATACCATTACCAATTTTTTAAAATGAGAATAATTAAACTCCAAATTAAAACTGAATCTAATTCAAATTATTTCATAGGTACTTCAGAATCTTATTCAAAAGACAATTTTTGAGTTACAAAATCCATTTTCATTATTCAGTATTGATAAGGGAGAGTCAAAGACTAAAATGTACGTGCCTATGACAACATAATATTGAAGCTCGTTTTAGAGCCAATACTTAACAAGTTTGTTTACATATAATTTTTATTTAGTAAAAATGTACAAAAAGTAAACATATGAAGCTTCCTGTTATTCAGAGTATAAATGAGGTTTCCCATAATAAATTTTATAATGATTTTTGAATATAGTACCCTGAATAACTTTGTGTATTAAAAATAACTGACCTCCTATCTGTTAACAAAATCCAAAAGGGAAAAACTAAATTTAGTATACTTTTAGAAAAGTAAACTATAAGCAGAGAAAGTTCAAAAAGTCACCAAAGTCATTTAGTTGGTTAACAAGCCACTAACCTTCCTTTGATTTAAAAAAAAAAAAAAAAAAAAAAAAAAAAAAAAATCACCTAAAGATAGCAACTAAACCATTCAATCTCACGCCCACCATCCCACCCAGACACAGAAAGCAACCAAGATATTCACTTTCAAAAAATGTCTAATAAAATTATTTTTACCTGTAAATTGTTTTCTGTGACTCTGTTCCACCAAACCATATTGATGGGTACTCCTGATTTACACCTGTCAGCAAGGCAGCCAATAGGGTTCTTTGCTTTTCGTGCCTTTGATCCCATCGGAACTAGCCTCTCCTCCAGCATCCCCAGGCGATACTTCCTTGGCTAGGAAAAAGAAGGAAAGAAACCAGGCCACTCCTAACATCCCCCACACTAATCTAAACTAACATAACTAACATACAGATGATACCAGGGATGGTGGAATAGGAAACAAGTAAAATTTCTAAGACACTCCCTCTAATGTCCTTATCACCACCCACCATTTCCCAACCCCCTCCCCCAATACATACCTCCAAAATAACCCACAGTCCTAACAGGCTGAACAACATATAGGTAAAAAGCAACAGATGTTTTAGAAGTATACATTATAATTTTATTTTATAAAACCTTAATGAATAGAAATTAACTTATCAGCAAAGTTAAATGCCTTGCAAATTTTTTTCCACTGGCACTTACCTATTCTCACTGCAATATGAAGAAATGCTTCAAAGGGCACCAAATACAGGTAAAAAAAATTCTCCAAACTATATCTTTTTCTGTTCCCATTTTGCTATCTTATTTCCTGCTGAGGAACTACCTCCACTTAAAAGAAGCAGTTAATTCCTAAGGAATGGATTTTTAAAAGTTTTTTAAATTCTATGCACATTAGGCAAAAGTACAAGTCACTATGTCTTAAGTGGGCCTTCAACTTAAGGTATTAAATGAAATAAGCTCAAATTTTGTAAAAAAAAAAAAAAATACACAACTTTCATGGGTGTTATGAGTATACCAGTAATGTACACAGAGTGATATTAAATAGCTTGTCCAATAAAAGCATGAAGTCACTGGCAAACATTATAATAAAGTTAGTAAACAATCTTAGTAGTGGTTGGCAGGGCTTTTTTATATGTGAAAATTAATGATAGTTTCCACCACCTTACCTCTCTAATTTATAGCAAATTTGCAGTAAATTATATCTTTATAGGAATTTTTCCTATAAAGATAAAATATATTTATCTTTATAAAATAAAGATAAAGATAAAAATAAAAATAAAAATAAAAAATAAAATAAAAAAATAAAATAAAATATATTATATATATATATATTTAAAAATATATTAAAATAAAAAATATATTTTTCCCTTTAAGGAATGCTAATCATTCTTGGGGAGATAGTTTAAGACCTGAAATAACTTATGTTTACTCACTGTTCTGTCGTAAGTCTGCTAAAGCAAATAGTTAAAATTAACTTTCTTCAAAAAAAGTGTCCTAGCCAAACATATGAAATATATAAAATATAATTTTGACCACTAGAGAAAATTAATTTGAAGAAACACTTGATTTCTAAATTTCAAAATGACCATGCAAATAATGCCTATGAAATCATTCTATGCAAAGGAGACATTAACTACAGAAATGGGCCTCTGCTAGTAGTCTTTGACTTAAGAGGAAAAAAAAAATTAAACTTGCATAAGAAAGGTAACTAAACTACCTACCATCCCAATAATTACAGCAGTGGATAAAGTTCCATGAGGCTAAAATAGTTCCATCTCCATGCACTCTTGTGCCAATTCAATTACTCTTTATGTCTATATCACAAGCAACTTTTGTGGATGAAAATAAATATGTACCCATCAGAACAATATTATAAATGAAAGAATTTTAAAGCAAGTTATTTCTAGTAATATTGCTCACAACTACAAGGCTTTGATACACAGCAAAAATACACCTTTATTAAGCTTTCACTAATTTAAATTTTATATTTTAGAAAATGTCTGGGCTAAACAATATCTTAACTATTAGAAAAGTTCCAACACATCAGAGTATTTAAACAAAATAACCTATCAAATAGGATTACTACAAGGGCACCTAAATTTCAGTCATATATTTGAAAGCAAGAAGATTATGGCGTTAAATGGTCTTCTGTTATTCAGATCCTTCACAAATGCAGACCTGCTTTGAACTGGTTATTACAATAGCACAATTTATCTTCTTATAGCAGTGCACTAAGCAACGTAGAAAAAAAGTATTTAAATAAATCCACTCTAGCATTCTCCCTCCCTAACAGCTCATTTTTCCAAAGAAGAATTCACTACTCTCTCTCCACCCCAACCCTCAAAAACCTATAATTAGCCTAATGCCTTCCCTCTTAGGTGGAAGAGATCCCCAAACATGTGCCATTATAGATTTAACTTTCTGCAATAACTAGCCAGAGATTAAAATCTAATCCAAAAGTACAGCCTTCTATGTGATACTGAATGAAAAGACCTAAGATATCAATACCATTTAAATTACCATCATAAGCAATGGAAGGCAAAATGACATCTGAAAAGGGATAGCAGCAATAGAAAACATGAAGGTGAGGCAAAAAGATTACATATTACTGCACGAGACATAAATTAGAGTAAAATCTCAACTGTAAACTAATTTCCAAACTACCCTATTATTTATCCCTTGAAGAAAAAAAAATGTATGTTCAACTAAACATCTAAGAAACTACTTTGTATCAGGAATTGTTCTAAATATGTTAAATAAAACACACACCTTTCCCTCAAAGAGAATATAATGTAGTAGGAAACAAAGTCATGCAAACAGAACATACTGTGATATAAAGAATGCATATATAATTAAGGTAACATAGGGCAGAGACAAAGAGTTCACAGAGAAGGCGAATGCAACTCTGAAGAAGGAATAAGTGCACCTAGATGGAGGAAGCAGGCGGGAGAGAGAGGTACTGTAGGCTTGGAAAAACGTGTATGTAGAGGCATTGTGGTGTTAGGCGAAAACCCCAAGTATTCAGTCGGCCCTTTAGAGAGGGCTACCCTTGAAGAGCAAAAAGATGAGTCTTCAAAGCAATGAAAAAACTGTTCGATAGCCTACACCAAGGACTTCAGACTTCATCCATGGGCAATGGGAAACTCTTAAAAGCTTCTGAGTGAAAATTAAAGTGGAAACAGGCAGACAAATTTGTGGACTCTGACAAATTTGTGACTCTAACCTAATCGAGGTTAGAGTTTCTCAACTCTACAAGCACTACAGACTTTCAATAATTCTTTGTCATGGAGGCAGTTCTGTGCACTGTAGCATGTTTGGCAGCATCCCTGACCTTTAACCTCTAGATGCTAGAAGCACCACAGTCCCAGATGTGACAACCAAATACATCTTCAATGTCATGGGGAAACAAAACTGCCCCCATTTCAGAATCACTGGTGTAGGTGAAGGATGTGAACTCAAGGGAACTGAAATGGGAATAGACCTAATAAAGACTGGTTGGGGAGAGAACTGCTAGGTTAATGACAACTATAGGTGACTGAAAGTGGGGGCTAAGGAAATCAGAGAAGTCAAATAGAAGATGAAGAAATAAAAGGGACAAACAAAATTTTATGGAAAATGTTCACCCCTAAAGTTATTACCCTAAAATTCTTGAGATCTTTAAAATCCAAACTCTCTACTCCAGAGCAAACAAAAGCAACATCCCTCTTCCCTTTTCCTTAGCTTCTAGTAATCCTTTCCTAGACCAATCTTGAAAATGTGAGAGTTAAAAAAACAAGTATGTCCTCTAGTTGATCCTCTATTCTTGATAGCCTTGCCCCTCTATGGAATTCCACTTATGGAATGCAAGCATTTGTAAATGTCCTGTCCTATCGGTAAATAATCAGCTTTTGTACTCCACCTCCTAGTAAGTCAATATTATACATCAAAATTCCCAATCTCTTTTTGTTCCTGTAGAAAATATACAGCAGGGTCTGAAACTGTTCCTCCCTATCTCCCCCTTCCTCCCCTCTAGTTACAAAATTTTTACTTTAAGTCTCAAGATTTACTCTAAGAGTGAATTTTTATCATTCTTCACAAAATCTAAATAAACAGTACAGTAAGAAGATGAAAATAGTTTTACCCTTTATACTAAGCATTTAAAAAATAAAACAACAAGTTAGAGCTGAACAAAAGTATTCAAGGATCCTTCCATATTTAAGCTATAATGAACCCATGAATCTTCTCAAGATGTTACTAAAATAAAGATTCTGATTCAGTGGGTCTAGAGTGAAGCCTGAGACTCTACATTTCTAAAAGGCTCCCAAGACTGCTAGTACTGCTTATCTGGTGACCACACTTTGAGTAGTGAAGTTCCAGAGAATGTCACAGAAATAACCTAGATAAGAAACAACTACTGGTCCAGACAGAAACTGAAGCCACTCCCTGATATAAAAAGAGAGAAATTCAATAGTTCAACATCCCAAATCCATAAAGCTTGACCCAGATACTTAGAGCCTTCAAGACCTTTAAGACCATTACACATGCAGCCCCCAGAGCCCTGGCTCATCAAAATTTCTTGCCCTGGTTCATAAAAGCCATTTCCAATGGTTTAGGTCTAAAGGAAGTCCACCTTCATTCCTTACAACTGAGGTAAGTCTCTATGTCGAAAATAGAACAAACAGTAAAAGCTAATTTTTAGGACTGTTTGAGTTCAAAACTCTAAATGTATGCACATTTTTTCACATATTCATTCAGTCAACATTTCAGCATAAGGTTCTATGCCCTTCTTCCTAGAAATACAAAGCTAAGATGTATTCTCTTCTGAAATTTCAGTCAAGCCAAAGAAAAATCTATAAATACCATGCTTGTAATAGAAAATGTAGTTAAAGCTACCAAGTAACAGACCAATTTTTCAGTGCACAATTCTTTTGGTACAACTGCAAAACAACATTTCATATTACCAGCCATATGTAGTTATATGTCATCTAATTAGTAATAAACTAGAAATCAAATTGTTATCCTAGTACAAAAAGTTTCCAACACCCTGAAATTTAAAAACTCTTTTTGGACATCAAAAACACAATTGTGCTTTCACCCTTTATACTCTGAAACAATGAATGATGATTTAAAGTTACTGTGAATGACATTTTTGGATGATTTTCATTTTATTAGTCAAAACTGCTCCATATACTTAAAAACAGTGGTACATATATATGAATTATCTTCTTTTAGACAATGCTTAACAGTTACATAAATTCATTACCTTTTGCTATAGTAACTCAGCAACCCACCTCCTGCCACTCTTGATGGTCTTAGGTCCACTAATAGAAACCTCTGGTCTAGAATCTACTACATACTCATTTGAAAATAAACCTGCATTTCTTTTATAACCTCTTCTAACTCACAATGGTCTTCCTTCAATTAATTAAATGCCTTGGCATTTTAGCATATTTATAATTATGAGAACTAAATGTGAGACTGTAATTCCATTAATTCAGTGGTTAATCTAAAGTCACTGGGAAAAAACAGACCCCAAACAATAAAACCACTTGAATTTTTAAATCAAATAAATTAATTTTCATATTAATCATCAAGACAGGGAACTATACCTCTACCTAATTTGTTACCTGGATCTTAAAGGCTCCTACACCTAATTAATTTAAAACAGTAAATCCAGACCTACAAGTCACTGTAGCATGGGCTCCAATCATTTTCTACATGGGTAAAAGACTTTAAAAGTCAGAAACAGAGCAAGCCAGCTGCAAAGATTATACTGTATTTTGTCTTGTCAATTAATTATTAATTATGGGCTTTTTGTGAAAACATATTAGACTCCTTAAGTTTTCATTGTTCAAATAAAAACAAGAGTAGGATGCAAGAGACAAATCAGTCTATCAAGAAACAGGCTCACTGTTAAGACTCAGGGGCAGGTAAACATCTGTAAATGAAAAAGAACTTTTAATTTGTGGAATCAATGCACAGGATGACAGGATGAAAACAGAAGATGCTGCTAAGTAAAAACTGATCTAAATGATATCAAATAAAGCAAAAAAGGATTTACATACACATGCAAACACATTTTTAAGCTCTTCTATGAATCAGTCCCCCAATATTATCTGCATAAATTTAAGAAAGCCTACAAAGCAGTCATTACTTTTGTCCTTAAAACCTCAATATTAGGGACGCCTGGGTGGCTCAGTTGGTTGGACGACTGCCTTCGGCTCAGGTCATGATCCTGGGGTCCCGGGATCGAGTCCCACATCGGGCTCCCAGCTCCATGGGGAGTCTGCTTCTCCCTCTGACCTTTTCC
>NW_019154144.1:659683-749009 GCF_002288905.1 Enhydra lutris kenyoni | reverse complement strand
AAAAAAAAAAAAAAAAAAAACCTCAATATTACAATGGAGTTCTACTCCAACAAAATCAAGATCAGTTGGAATACTCTTGCTAAGCAAGGCCATATTGAATTTCGAAAGAACTAGAACACCAAACTGCAACTTCTTTCATTCTTTTGCTTTAGAATGGAACTAGAATATAAAATGTAGATAAATAAAATACCATGACAAAAAATTATTTTAAGTGAACGTGAGTAAAGTTGTTTTTTTAAGTCATGAACCTTATTTCCACAACAAACGATCAACTGTAACAATTTTAAGTTTTTATAATGTGTTTCAGTGCCTTATCAAAACCAAAGATCGTGCTAAAATGCCTATTCGCTTGTTAGCAAAATCTTCCCTTTTCATGTATTTATATGTGTACCCTTGGTTAAATTCAATCTTAAAATGTAACAGAGGATCTTCAGATCTGCTAAATAATATATATACTTGGTATTACTATTATACTCTAATATACCCTGCTATAATTGAACTTAAAGTAAGGTAGTGGTTAATCAAAAGTAAATCTCACACACATTCAGAAACAGATAAACACATTTTAAAACTACAGAATCATAAGCAGTCAAGACTGGAACTACCATTTAATAAGCACAGGGCACTATGCCAAGCACTTTATACCCATTATGGTATTAATCATCATAATTCTGTGAGACTGGCACAATTGTAGAACCAACTTTACGGATGAGAAAAGTGAGGCTTAGAAGAAGTTAAAATAACTTGCCTATCATCTCACAACTAATACAACGTCAGGCCCTGGAGTTTGTACTCTTACATGATACTCTGCCTCCAATCTGAAGAAAGCTGTTCCATATTCTATAACACTCCTAAACATATTTCACTCTTACATTATACTAGCTAATCCTAAAATGACCAAATACCAATTTCTGAATGAATCAATCTCTCTTTGAATCTAACTGGCATAGATGGTTATCAATAAGAAACAAGAGCTACAGAGGCTCCATTCAAAGAAATAAAATTAAGCAGCTCCCTGTCCCCATTTTCAAAATGCATGGAAAAAAAAAATACTGGGAATTAAACAGAGTTGGAGAAATTACACAGTTTGGGTTAAATTTAGCTAAAACTTCGGCTAGCATGTTTGTGTAAGAATTCTAAACCCACCTTTACTAATTCATTACTGACCCCTACTTCGTAGGAAAACAGAGATAGCCACCAGTAATGCCAAGCTATTAAAATCAGCTACTCCACTTTGTAAATACAATGATCAGAGAAAAGTAAAAAGCCAACCACACAATCTCAGAGTGAGCTACTAGTTCTTAAATCCAAGTAGTATATGCACCACCATTTTATCAAGCTGTCATTAGGCAAGCCAAAATGCCCAAAGCTAAAACAAAATAAGGACTATACAATTACATATTGTACAGAAAAGGCATGCTGCTTCATTCAGTTCACACGTTTAAATATGTTTAAGTATCAAACACCAAACCACCACACATCTCTTAAAAAAAAAAAAAAAAACCCTCTAAAACAAAGATCTGCCATGAGATCTCTTATAATCAGTCAATAGAACAAATTCCTTACAATCATAAATTTGAAGATTCTTTCTTGACCCAAGAAAAGCCAAGTGGTCACTGCACACAAAGTACCAATTAAAATTAAATACACAAAGCAGTACAAGGCTGAACTCCTGATTTGTTACAACAAAATTTAATCTGTTCTTTCCAAAGCATATCTCTATCTCAACACAATCTTGGAAATCCAGGCTGGAGTACTTTTTATTTAGTAGGAAAACAAAATTAACTCTTTCAAAGTTGAGCCCTTTTCTCTAGGAGCTATCATATTTCTAAACAAGTTTGAACCTAATGTTACTTACGCAGCATTTCAAAGGAAACAAAAGATTAAGATTGAGGTAAAAGCAATAGAAAGAAAGTGAAATTTAAATTTGACAAAATGCAGAGAAGATTGAGAACATATTCATTTGCTAAGGGAAGTTAATTACTATCGATCATTAGCAATAAAAATGACAGTAGATTCAAATTACATGAAAACATTGATAGTTCCTTCAATTTAAAAATCACTGACTCAGCAAATAGAGAATTATCATGTTATTTTAACAAAATGAGCTTAATATTTTGTTCTTTTTAAATGTACTTAATAAGAGATCATCAGAGTAAGTGTGGCATTTCAAAAGGGACAGCAGAAATCCGTTATGAAATTCAAGACCAAAAACAAAATGGGGAGAAGAATTGAAATATCTCATAGAAGAGGTTTAAATCTCTAACACACACAGAGCTTTCAATGAATTTAAAAATAGCCAAATAGAAAAATGAGCAAAAGACATTAAAGAAACACCAATAGCCAATTAATATAAATGAGAAGTTCAACAGCACCAGAAATTAAATTTAAACAATGAGGGGGTTTTTTGCCTTCTACAATGACAGAGATGTGAAATCCTTTTCACATCTCTGTGTTTTCAAGGCTCTAGGAAAATCACCATCTATGAATAGGAATATAAACATGTGCAACATTTCTAAAAAGTTAAGTCAAATATCAAAAGTTTAATTGTATACTCTTTCCCTAGAAACTCTGCTTATGGAAATTTTTACTGAGATAATCACATAAATGGAAAAAGAAACAAGCATAAGGTCAATGTTTTATTCCTCTCTTGCATATTACCGGTAGCCTGTTTCCACTACCTGTTTCTCACTGTATCTAAGACTCATTTTATCTCTCATATTGCCCTAAAGACTTTTTGTTTTCTCTGAAATGTAAATAATTATCTATATCAATCTACATAAATTACTTGATCTCCCAAAATTTCCATTTCCCAAATAATCTCTCTCAAAGATCTGTTGGGGAGATTAAGTAATATAAAACATTAATTTATGAAAGAATTACTTAAATTCACCATATTACCTGGAACAGATACAGAAAATCATTATCGATACGAATAAAATCAAGTTTCTATCCGTCTGCCAGTACATCATAAGAACTCTCCAGATAGCTTTTCACCAAATTTGAAGCACATGTTTGAGAAGTTAACAGCTATGTGAGGAGGAAGCAAAAAAGAAATGTTGGAGGAGGAGAGGCCTGAGCACCTCAAAGAAAAGAGACATCCTCAGAGCAGCTATAAGAGAACTACTTCTCCAGGGGGCAGTTATAACACAGCCTGATCCAGAGTGGGCAGCAACAGGTGTTTATTTATTTAACAACAGTTAACAATTTCCAAATAAGGCTAGAAAGCTCTGGCTAATACCATGTATTACTACAATGAGAACCACCATTTACTGGGCATTTCTACCCAGGAAATACATTTCATTTAGTCCTCGTAACAACTCCACACAGTAGGTACAAGGTATTGTTATTATTCTCATCTTGTGAACGAAGAAAGAAAGGTTTAACTAAGCTTAAAGACACAATGATAATCAGTGAAGAAATGGAGATTCAGACTCTTGGCATCCAACTCCAAACCCTAAAACTTTAACCATTATTCAATACCGTTAGATTATTATTATTCCTACTGTTTGAGAGAAATAAAAATTCACGAAGGGGCTCTGAGCAAGCTATAAACAATAACCATGGGTGCTTCTCTGCCTATAAGAATCTGGACTCCAACGACTCAACCAATTCCCATATGGACCCATATGTTAGCTCTAAATCTACAACCTTACTACATCTGGTTTAAGTTGGGATAGTACACCTTCCCACAGCACGGCAAGTGGAGATGAATGGAGGCTCAGCCTACTCCAGTGAAAGAAGAACAGCTCTGTTTAATTTGTAATTCTAAACACAATTTTACATAGAAACATGACTTGCACAATACTCATAGGTAAATGATACTGATGTGGCTGACCTGCAAATCTAAACACTAAGTAAAACAGTATTTGAGAACAGATACAAAAAAGTTCAAACACTGTGGTTTTACAAGTTTAGTTTTATATTGCAATTTCCATTATTGTGGAAATTAGTTATTGTTTACTATCTTCTCCATTTTCTCCTCACTTTTTATTTTTCCTGAGATCAATACTTGACTTGATGTTCCAAAATAAACTTAACCATCAGAAGAATTAAGAAAGGATTTACAATCCAAATTGTCTCTGCCATAATTCTATTTTTTTTAAATTTATTATTTGACAGAGAGAGACACAGTGAGAGAGGGAACACAAGCAGAGGAAGTGGGAGATGGAGAAGCAGCCTTCCCACAGCAGGGTGCCCGACGCGGGGTTGGAACCCCATGAGGGGCTCAATCCCAGGACCCTGGGATCATGACCTGAGCCAAAGGCTGACGCCCAACGACTGAGCCACCCAGGTGCCCCTGCCATAATTCTATTAATTTCTCCAAATTTAGTTTAGCTTTCTCCAGAAAAAAACCCTACCATAAATACTCTCCACGTTCCTTGTTACTCCATATTTTGTTCTCACGAGTAGAAACAGTGTGAAAGTCATCTTTTGAAGACATGACAACCAAACTGTTATAAGAAAAAACTTAAATGTCAAATTAATCAGAAAATACAATATATATCACCAGTAAATTTTGTAATAAAGATGACTGAAAGAGGAATGTATAATCTTGAGGTAGAACACAGTGGGAAGGAGGTTCCAAATTGAGATAAAACATGGAAGGAAGCAGAGAAAGTTTAACTAAATTAAACTTTAGTTAGTGAACTTTGACCTCAAGCAGAATAATCTAGAACTGAACCTCTAAAACCTTCATCTCCTCACAAATAAACCAACAGCAAATAAGCCAAACCCCTTGGTCCCACCTGGTTCCACTTCCCTCATCCTAATAGTTTTAAAATCGAGAACAGAAGAAATAAACAGGATACATCACAAATCTTTGTCCCCTAAGTCTAAAGACTTTAACTTGTTATTAAAATGTTCAAAACTTACAAAGTGAAAATCTGTTATCCCAATACTAGAAATGGAGCGCAAATGTCCAGGTAAAGCTGCATATTGACTGAAACATCACAGTAAAGTATAACTAAAACAAGAAATATAAATGACAGGCACCAGAGCCTTTTTGCTTTAATGGGGGTAGTGGGCGGGGGGGGGGGGGGGGGCGTTGCTGAATAGGAAAAGGACTCTTGATGGCTTAAAAAAGAAGGCAAAGAGAGGCTAAGAAAGGTATACAAGAGAAAGCCAATAATGCCAAATACAAATTTTGAGGGCTTCTCACTCTGCTTAGGACATGTCTCAATCATTTGTGGTCGCCCTGCATAAAAATTCACAGCATAGCAAGAATATCTACTGAGATGTCATAGTACTGATTCACTTCATTTATACATATCTGTATTTCAACACCTAACTTTGTTATAAAGATACTTTCTTCCCAAAGGATTCTTACCCAAAACTGTACTGTTCTCTAGATCACAGTTGTGATTCAGGATGACTCTCACCTCTTTTTCTCCCAGGCCAGTTCACAGCATCATCTATTTTGCTGTTAAGGTTTCCTCACGTATTACTCTCAAATGTATTAGCTCTCATTTTCATCAAAACTCCATCTCCAGCATTTTGGGGGACTTAACTCTCCTACAGAGTACACAGCTATGATTTAATTTCTTCTACCGCCACTCTTGGCCAACAATAATTTTACACATTTTCAAACACTGGTTACTTTCCCTATCTATAATATTAAATATATCTAATGTAGAAAAAAAAAATCAGTGCTTCTCAAACATCAGTTGTGAAATACCATGAAGAGTCAATAATAATTTCCTAAATATTGTGGTTGTGTATTTTATAAAGTGAGTTGTTAGAAAAATGAGCACATATTTGGATGCGGCAGTATCAAATTATCAAATTATTATAGAAGTTTCTAAAAATTTACTTTTAGTATTTTAACTTGCCTCCCTACACCCAGGTCACAAATACTTGAGGGACTAGCCCCAATCCCTGCACATGAGCAATACTGCCCTAATGCATATCTTCTCGGTATACAGCTCTTCAGGAAGTTTGTCACACATCTAGCAACAATAAAGCAACCCAGACAAACGGCTATGAACCTGTTTAATACTGTTTTTCACATCCCACATTTTACTTCAACCAGTTCCTATAGATGCAAGGTCCTCAGTCATCATCTCTTAGCTCATCTATGATACAGAGAATCTAAAAAGTTGCTGATGATCCTAACTCTCTACTTGTAATCAAGCAAGACCTTCTCAGTATTTGCCTCAACATATTCCTCAACTTCAAAAAACCCCAACTCAAAACATCTTTTCAACATAAATGCTTCTACATCTAGAGAATTCTCTGGTATTTAGCAGTCATCATATTTAAATTAATACTAATTAATATGCCGTAAGTATTGCCTCTTCAACTAGACTTGAGAGGGCAGTAAAAACATCAATACTCTTTCAATTTCCCACATAGCACATAGTAAGTCTGCTTACAGTAAAAACAGTAGACTGATCAGATCCCAATAACTCATATACTCTCCAGGCAAAGTGTAGTAGTATCACCAAATGAGATTTCCAGAAAATAACTTAGCTATGAAATAGTAGTAGGTATGGCCTATCTGTTCTCCAATATCATTATGAAATAAAATGTCTCTAAGTAATCATGACAGCCTGCTTAGATTAACCTAGAATTATATTTACCTAAATTTGAGTTACTTCCACTAAAACTGCATCATGAAACAGTCATTAAGCATTACTACAACAAAAGAAAGTCTACAGATGCCTTCAATTCACAACATGGAGCATGCAACACTTATGGTAAGAGTTTTTCTAACACAAAGAAATTCAAAACGTTAATTCAACCATTAACAATTTTAAAACATATGCAACCTGTACCAAACATAGTAACTATATAGTCCACTACTGGAAAAAAAAAAATCTTATGTCCCTTCATATTATTTTAAATGTAAATGGCAAGAAAATATGGCCCTTCAAAGATATACTATGTGAACCCTGAATTTCTAAGTAGAGATTAATACATAGGTCCTTTCAGTTTAGAGAGACACTGAGTTTTAAGATTAAAGACACTGAGATTTAAGATTAAAGATACCAGAGGCATTATCCAGGCCATGTTCATCATTTCATTACAACCCAGGAAGTTGCACCAAGGTCACAAAGCTAGAGGACCTCAAAAGTTTCAAAATAGTGCTCATTTCACCATATTAATCTGCTTCCATTCCAAATACTGAGGTCACATTGGTAATAACATTTCCATTTACCACTTTCTTTTACTAAAATGAATTTTAAAAGAACAGGCACTATATATCCTCCTTTTTCCAGTCTCCAGAGATTGCTACTATTTTCTCAAAAACAAATGTGAGTAGCTCTAACTCATATATTTCAACTTAAAGGTATAGTCCACTAAACCCTCATATTAGGAACACTTTTTAAGTGTTTATCTGCCATTCTAGTTTTACTTTCTACTCATAGATTGGAAAAGCAATTTATCACAATTAACTGATTATTTAAAAAGGGGACCCCCTAAGACTACTTAAGGGCTTTATATTTTTCCTTACACCAAATAGCTCCAGATAATTTGATTTCTAGCTTGTATCTGCTTTTCAGCATTTCAGTTTCCTTCCATATTGACTGGCTTTGCCTACTGTCACTTCCCACTACTGCCAATGAGTCAATTCTATTCCCCTTCTACTATAAGGATTCAGAAACTACATATTCCAATTTATAAGAATAGCATGTAAAGCAAGAGTAAATGTGTTCTTGATGATAGCCCATTAGTAAGTCTATAAAATCAAGCCCACACATTTTCATTTATCATTAAAAGCATTCAGTAATTATCTCCTTGATCTTTCGTTTCAAAATGGAAATAATAGTAGGTACATAAGGTACTGATGTCATTTATATCTGATCCCATGATTCTTGAGAATATCTAGGCTTCTTCAATTTCATTTTATACTACCCTCTGATCAGATAACTTCCTAAAAGCATCTTAAACTTGCATTAATTTCCTAAAATTAATATTCTTTATATGAGGGGGGAGGGTCTTTCTTCCATTACTTAGGAAACTGAAATTAGTTATAACACTGCAGTAATTTCCACCAAGATTTACAACCTCCTGAACATCTTTAGGGGCTACTAATCCCAACTAAAACTACCACCTTCTCTAGATCATTATTACTATTGACATAATGATTCTCATTAAGACTCAAAGGCTTCAAACTTCTATTAGAACTTCATTTCTCCTTGTCACAGAGCTAGTCCCTATAAAATACTTAAAAATCTATGCATGGCCTATCAACCTCAATGCCAAATAAAATTAAATTTCTAACATGAAGAGATTTTAAACTGTTTTCAAAAAGGTGAACCAATTATGAAAAGTTGAAGATTTTTAAGGTTGCCTTGTCATGAGGCGTTTAAATTAGGGGAGAAATATTTGAAATTTTAGACAAAGCAGTCAAAAAATAAAGTTAAGACATGATTAATGTGCCTGTAAAGGGTCACATCAACAGCAACCACAACATTAAATTAGATGTTTTCTTGAAAACAGAATACATTAAGATAAAGAAAATGAGCAAAAGGATTTCATCCCTTCACATAAAAAATGTCTATTTCATGCACAGACACAAATCAAATTCTACATATATAAAATATATACCAAGGAAAAGGGCAAACAAAAGCAAGAAAAATATCACAGTCCATAAAAACGCCCCCCAACTTAAGAGAATATTGACCATTATATAGGTGATTATCCCAGTATCACCTCTGTATTCCATTTAGTCTCACATAAATTTCAACTTCACCTACCTTTCTTCTCTGAGAGATGTTGAGGGCACCAAAATCATTAAACAAGGATGAAGCAGGTGAAGTTAGAGGATCTGGAAGGTAAGTTACATAAGTTTCCATACAGACAACTCAAGTAACTCACAAATCTAATAAATTTTTAACTTGACAATGCTTATAACAGTAATAAAAATCATACACCACAGTTGCTGTTAAACTCAATGCCTCACATACAACGGACGTTCAAATATTTTCTAACTGACTAAAACACAAACTGGAGAATACTTCGTTCAGCAAACACTCAGTACATATTTAATCAGAACCTATATGGATTAGGATGCATTTGTTTGCTTACAACCAAAAGAAAAATCAAACAGAAAAAAAGAAAAGAGGACTCTTAACCATGCTATTAGTAATGTGTTTAGGAAGGAAGGAAGGCTACCTGTAGTAAATGTTTGTACGCTTGAGACCAAATCATGAAGAAAATTAAAGGGGCAGTGAGGTGGGTAAGATCGTAAACCACACTCCAAGATACTGGACTTGGATTTTAACACTTAAGCAACGCCTTAAAACCATCTATTCTAGAGAACATTCCATATTTATAAATTTATCACCAGATATTTTAATTCTTACTAAAAAGAGAGGTAAAGTTTTTAAAGATGGAAATACTACATGTTTTACAACATAAACATGAAATACAAAGATTTTATAGTTTCAAAGTTCTATTACTCTGTGGCCAGAAATTACAAACAAAAGTGTATCTCTAAACTGTTTTTCATTTAATAAATCAGAAGAGCTTCTGAAAAGGTATGCATGATATACATAGAATATCGTTATCTTCAATTCTGAGCTCTAGTTAATCTTATGTTTCTCATTAAATTGTTTATAAAATTCTAAAAACCATAGTAAGTATTCTCATTTAAAGGAACCTTAAATCTCTTCATAATGCAGTATAGATTGCTGCTTAATTTCTCCAGGTTCATCTGCCTGAATTTTCATAGTCTGGTCCTTCATTAGAATTAACAACGTTTAATAATGCAAAGAAAGAGAAGCTAATAAAATAAAAAGACGTAAAATATTTTTATGTAATTTATACATTCAAGGCACTTAGAAAAAGAAGTATTATTATTCATCCTTTAGTCTACTTTTGATAGCACTTAAAAGTCAACATATAAACTCCATGGGAAAGCTAAAAATATTACACTACAAATTTTAGTTTCGAATAATTTTATTCTATATTAAAATGTTTTTTCCTACAGCAAGAAAAAAGTTGAAATATCCAAATAGTGATAGAAATTTGAAACATACACATAAAATGTCTATCTCAGAAAATAACATGCAAATTCCTATTCTCACCATTAATAATAGTTGTTAGCATTTTATTGATGCAGAGTATTAACACTCAATTGTTACGTATTTTAAGAAACCATTCTTGAACATCTGTTTTTATTTTTTGTTTAACATTTGTCTTTTAAAATAGGATACAGAAAGATACTTGAAAATTCCATATCAAAAGCCTTAAAAATGATCATAATCTTTGTAACAGTAATTCCATGTCTAAGAATGTTTCCAAAAGTGTAACTCAAAATATGAATACAGACTCATACACATAGTCCAATATTAGAATACATACTTCTTTAAAAAATGTTTTAAAAAAATAGTTTAGTAAATTATGAAAATAACCAATAGAACTCAATTTATAATGATCAAGAAACACTCATGATATAATTTAAAAGTATACCTAATGCAATCTTAAGTATTATCATGTATATACTTGGCTAAGTATTATTACATATTATGTATGTATACATTTATATATATTTTCACACTCAGACATAACGATTATTTGGAATTATATGGAATCCAAATAATAGTTATTTGGAGTGAAAATAACATCATTCTTATTTTCTTCCTTACACCCATTTATAATTTTTAAGATTTTTACAATGAACATATTATTTTTAGAGTCAGAAATAGAAAAGAGAAAAAGGGACCAAGTCTTACCATGGCCTGCATATGGCTTGGCACTGTCATTTAGAAGGCTTGGGGAGCTGCTACTATTAGTCATTCTCTGAAAAACAAAATAGATACATATAATATCACTGAGAAATACAGAATTAAGAATATTCAACTAATTCAGACTCTCTCCATTTCTTCCCTTCTAATCCACTTCTCATATTACTGACACTCTAATCTTCCTACAAATGTTGCTCATGATTACAATAATTCATGCAAAAATTTCCAAATACTCTCTATGACATATCAAACAAAAATTTTACTCACTAGCTAGATATTTAAAACCAATGTTGGGGGCGCCTGGGTGGCTCAGTGGGTTAAGCCGCTGCCTTCGGCTCGGGTCATGATCTCAGGGTCCTGGGATCGAGCCCCGCATCGGGCTCTCTGCTCAGCAGGGAGCCTGCTTCCTCCTCTCTCTCTACCTGCCTCTCTGCCTGCTTGTGATCTCTCTCTGTCAAATAAATAAATAAAATCTTAAAAAAAAAAAAAAAAAAAAACAACCAATGTTGCACACCAATTTTGAATTGCATTTCCTTAACTTATTAGATTGGGCAACATACATAACTATTAAGTCTCCTTGTCTATAAAATAAATATAAAGTTCAATATCCATCTCAGAAGATATGAAGTGACTATGTATAAAGTCAACAAATGCTTTCTAACATCCTCTCCCAATGGGTAATACTGTTCAGATACCTTATAGATTCTGTAAAATCAGGCTATTCTCTGTTCTCTAAACATGTTCCATTCTTTCTTATACTCGATAGCCTCTAGTCTCTTCATCCTGAAAGACCTTCACTCCATACCCACAAAACACAGAGTAGTGAAATTAGTCTCTTTCCATCTATCATCTACGTACTCCACTGTCATCCCACACCAATCTCCACCCTTGAAAGCTCACCCTGAATCCAACCTTATCCCACCTAACCTTATCACTTCCTAAAACCTTACCTCCTACTCAACAAATTTAGAAATAAATGAAGACTGTAGATATCCCCCACCACTGGAATAAACTTCACTGTTTAGTGCCACATAAATTCATACTAAGGATACCTGCATCAAAGGATACTTTGTTTCCACTGGGCTTCCAAATCCATTGACTCCAATAAAGCTGGTGCTGAAATAGGAATCTGTGAGACTTGAATCTGTTAAAGCACCTCCATCTATTCCAGGAACTGAAAGATAAGGAAAATTCAAATATTTTAATTCTTTAAAAGCACAAAATATTGATGTAGTTTCCGTGTCTCTAAATAAACTCTGAAGTCTTAAATCTCGGTCACATTTATTATTTATCTGTTCATAACAAAAGGCAGGACCAAATAAAACTCGCTCAGCTCTAAAAATCTGTTCATCAATGCTCAAGTTGATGGATTTCTTTCCCACAGATAAAGTAATTTATTTTACATTAGCCACATAAGCACCACCAAGCATAACATGAAGAAATAAACCAAACTTGCATTTCATTTTCTTATCATTTTCTTTAACTTTGCAAGACAGCAGAATATAAAACACTGCAATTTCTCCTGTGAATCTTTATATGAGAAAAAGATGGAAGTTTCTCGGGGCTGTTTCTCTTAACCTAGCTTATGAAACAGACCAGCAGTCTCACATTAACTCATAATTCAGTAAAAACAATTCTGCAGATGTAGCAACGAGATGGAGTTCAGGAATATAGATAAGCTGTTGATTTTGGGATAGGTGAATACAGAATGATTATAACTAGTAGGACAATCCAAGATATATCAACAAAGTAATGGACAATCTGTTGTAGATGCTACCTTCCAGTAACTACATGGAATGATGCTATTTTCCAAGCTGCCAGTTAAGTACAAAGTTGTATGCTTTACAAATAAGCTAAGCTTCAAGTAGGTCGTCCACTTCTAGGCATAGCCTCTGATGACCACTGAAACCACTCCAACCCCCAAATAAGAAAAAAACTAAACAAAAAGCTGATGGCTAAATATAGGGTGCTATGATCTGAACTTCTATATAACCACAGAATTCCTATGTTGAAATCCTAACCCCCAAAGATAATGGTAAAGAAAGTAGGGCCTTTGGTAGGTGCTTAGGTCATGGGAGTAGAGCCCTCAGGAATAAGATTAATACGCCTATAAAAGATACCTACAGAGATCCCTAGCCCCTTCAACCATGTGAGAGCATGAGGTACCCATTTATGAACCAGGAAGTAGGTTCTCACCAACCCCCACACAAAATCTACCAGTGCTATGATCCCCGACTTCCCAGCCTCCAGAAGAGTGAGAAATACATTTCTGTTCTTTATAAAACATCGACTCTGTGGAATTTTATTACAGTGGCCCAAATAGACTAATTTTTAGGGATTACTTGTAATCCTAAGGTAATTTTTAGTCTCTATTTTTAAGATTTATTACACAAAATGTCCACAATTAGAATGTATTCCTTTTATAATTATAAAAAGATTTTTAATGGTTCATATCTTTTAAATTAGTGTTTATAATTTCAGATGTAGCGTTAGAATATAATCAGAAACACTGAAGATTTTACGTGAAGTTGTTCATCACTTTGTCCATTTATATACAAGTATTAAAAGTACTATTTTAATAACAAATAAGACACAATGTGAAATGCCCAACAACAACAAAAAAATTAAGTAAATTCCAACACACTTTTGAAAGAGCACTATGAAATTACTTAGAAATTATAATAATTAATGTCTGGGATTTATTAATACTCTAGCAAATCAAAAACTGGGAGGAGAGAGAAAATAAAACTGGCAAAATGCCGGTCCTTATTGAAGCTGGGTGATAAGGGATTATTCTATTCTCCTCTCTACTTTTATCAAAGTTTAAAATTTTCCATAATAAAAGGTTTAGAAAATGAGGTTAATAAATAATGGTATGTATCATAACTGTTTACAATATGAAGTAAAAAGGAAATGTATTTTTATTTACAGTATGATAATTAGTGTGCTTACATATATACACACACAGATTATAAGACTGAACACACATACATATATATATACACACACAGACACACACCAAAATTTTAATCTTGTATTATTGGGTTGAGATTGGGAGAGATTAGTTTTTTCTCAGATTATTTTTCTATAATGTAGCTATTTTTATAACAATGACAATGATGATGACAGAGAAATCCATAAGGGGCTGAGTTCCTATATTCCACCAAAACCCTTACAGCATCTACTATTTACCTTTTCCTAATAAAATAAAATAGTTTTCAAAAACAGAGTACAATTTCAGAGTCAAATTATTTAAATACAGCATTTTTATTTCAATGTTTTCAAATTCTAAATCCAATTTCCTATGTTATAAAGGTACTACAATAAAACTATTATTGAACATGCCAGAATTTAAGTATCTATGTTCAATGTCTCACCTTAGTAAATTTTAAGCAAGATCCACTGGACTAAAAATAAGGACCTAAGGGGCGCCTGGGTGGCTCAGTGGGTTAAAGCCTCTACCTTCGGCTCAGGTCATGATCTCAGGGTCCTGGGATAAAGCCCCCCATCGGGCTCTCTGATCCGCAGGGAGCCTGCTTCCTCCTCTCTCTCTGCCTGCCTCTCTGCCTACTTGTGATATCTGTCAAATAAATAAATAAAATCTTTAAAAAAATAATTAAAATAAGCACCTAAGCGTAACAAAGTATTTGCAAAACAAATGAATATTAAACTGTCAGAGGACAATAAAGCAATCTTATAAACATCCCATCCTTTATAATATTGTATCATTTAGAAACAGAGTTTACCCTAATTTATTAACAAATTTCTGGTAGTGACTGATTCTTGCTATATTAAAATTGGTTTACATTCCTTTGGAATGCACAACTTTGACACAACTTTTATGCTCCCTAACAAAGAAACAACTGACAAAGCTTAACAAAAAAAAGAGAGAGAGGAGGGAAGAGGGTTAAACGTGGCCAGTAACGAGGGTTAAAAAATTAATTAAACATTCCACATAAACACCCAAAACTGTGAACAACTGGAAAAAAACATAGGGAAGAGCTACTTGACATTGGTCTTGGCAAGAATTTTTTGAATGAGACACCAAAAGCACAAGCAACAAAAGCAAAAATAAACCTGTAGGACTGTATCAAATGAAAAGTATCTACAGAGCAAAAGAAACAATCAGCACAATAAAAAGGCAATCCATAAAACAACAGAAAATATTTGCAAACCATCCCTCTGATAAGGGATTAATATCCAAAATATATAAGGAACTCCTATAACTCAACAGCCCTTCAAAAATAGCCAATTAAAAAATAAGCAAAGGACCTGAATACACATTTTTCCAAAGAAAACACACAGATGACCAGCAGGCATATGAAAAGATGCCTGATATCACGAATCATCAAGAAAATACAAATTAAAACCATAATGAAATACCCCCTTACACCTGTTAGAATGGCCATTATCAAAAGATAGAGGTAAGTTTTGATAAGGCCATGGAGAAAAGAGAATCCCTGACCACTGTCAGTGGGACTGTAAATTGGTGGAGCCACTACTGAAAACAGTATGGAGGTCCCTCAAAAATTAAAAACAGAACACATAATTCAGCAATCTTACCTCTGGTTAAACTAGTCCCCCCACCCCGCCCCCTGGCCTTCTCCAAGGTTTCACTTTCCATAGTTACCTGTCAACCTCAGTCAAACATATGGAAGCGGACAATCCTCTGACATAGCATCTTAAGGCCAGTGGTAAGCTAATACTATGTCACAATGCCTACATCATTCACCCTACTTCACTTGATCATGTAGGCATTTTATCAACTCACATCATCACAAGAAGGGTGAGTAACAGTATAATAAGATATTTTGAAAGAGAGAGAGAAACCACATTCATGTAACTTTTATTACAATATATTGATATAATTGTTGGATTTTATTATCGTTCTTAATCTCTTACTATGCCTAAATCATAAATTAAACTTTAGCATAGGTATATATGTATACATAGGAAAAAAACATGGATACATAGGATTCATACTATCTGCAATTTCAAACATCCACTGGGGGTACTGGACTGTATTCTCTACAGATCAGAGGACCACTGTATCCCCTGCAGATAAGACAGGAGTACTACTTTGTATTAATAAAAAGAAATGGAATCACAATCTTGAAGAAATTTCTGCACCCCCATGTTCACTGCAGCATTACTCCTAATAGCTAAGACATGGAAACAACCGAGATGACCACTGACAGATGAACAGCTAATGAAAATGTGATATATATAGAAAATGTGGTATATACATATATGTATATGTGTATGTATTCTGTGTATACACACACACACGCACACACACACACACACACACACACACACACACAAAATGAAATATTACTCAGCCATAAGAAAGAAGGAAATCCTGACATTTTTGATATCACGGACGGACCTTGAGGGCATTATGCTAAGTGAAATAAGAGAAAGACAAACAGTATATGTTCTCATTTATATGTGGAATATAAAAGAGCCAAACTCAAAGAAATAGAGCAGTGGTTGCCAAGGACTGAGAAGCAGAAGAAATGGGGAATGCTGGTCCAACTTCCAGCTCCAAGATGAGTAAGTTCTGGGGATCTAATGTAACATCATGGTGACTATAATTAAAAAACTGTATTATATACTTGAAACTTGTTAGAAGAGTAGAGTTTTAAAGTTATCACCACACACAAGAAAATGTAATTACATGAAGGGACAGAGGTGCTGACCTACCTATGTGGTAATCATTCTCCAGTATGTATTTGTATCACACCATCATGCCATATACCTTGTTATATGTCAGTATCTCAATAAAGCTGAGAGGAAAAACTCCACACATATACTTTCACTTAAGTTTTCCTATTTTGGAAGGAAGAGAATGGGATTTGATACTTCCAAGAGTAGTTAGGAAAATCAGATCCTGAAGATACTGGGTTTTTCTAAGTTACTAAGAATAAACACATGTCCTACCTACCTTATGAGATGCACAAAGAGAAAAGGCATGTAGAGTACTTTTGAAGTTTAAATTACATAAGCATAAGACACATTAGAGACTTTCATTACCAAGACTAGACAATCAAGAACTTTTCACTATTTCAACCCCTTATTTTTGCAATCCACTTTACATAAACTTTACACCATCTCTATGGAATAATAGTACGCAATCCACTCTAAGTAAAGCTTACTATTTCTAGGAAAGCTCTATGATCATCTCTATTATTATAACTTGTATCTGTACAGAATACTAATCAATTCAACAACCACTGTGTAGATAAGAACCTCGGTCCAACTGTCAACTGTGGCAAGGTTGATACTACTCTTACTTTGCAATTCAGCAAACTGATTTAGAGAGCTGAGAAAGCTTGCCCTATGCCACAAAGCTAGTAAGTGACAGAACTGGGATGTAATGGCAATCTCTCAGTTGCATGAAACTGCCTTCCAGTTTTTCAGAGAGGGATTAGAAATCAAAAGATGAAATTTCAAGTCTACACTTTTAAAATGATAATGAGGCATTCACACTTTGAACTAAAGGATCTCTCAGTACTTAGAGAATCAGAACTCCTATATCTGTCAGCAGTTACCCTGCCATTGTTAACATATGAATGTATATGATGATAACCCACTTAAAAAAAAAAAAAAACAATCTCACGGCTTCACTAAATAAATGTTCATCATCTTCAGTCTTGTCTCCTCTTGATGAAATGGGTTTAACTTTCCAAAAACATCAGAATAAACTAATGTTACCCAAAGGGAATTCTGAAGTCAAGTGGGAAAAGCTCAAAAAACTAAAAGTAAATCCATTTCTTCACTACACAACTTCTCAGAGCCTATGTCTACAATGTGAACTGTGACAATTCAAAAAGGAGACAGAGTACTTCCCAAATGTATCTGACTAAGGAACCCTTTATACATGGAGGAGCTTCAGGGTCTACAGTTCCACAGAACACAAAAAGTGACCCCTGAAAATACTGAGTGGTTTTTGTCTGCTGAAGAGGACATCACAGCCAAGATGCTGGCAATGCTTACCCTATGTGATGAAACCCAAACTTCTCAGTCTGACATTAAAAAGCCCGCAACGATCTGTTCTCAATCTCTATCATTTCCCAAGGTACTAGGTTTGACTTTCAGTTTTGCCACTTACTAGCCATAAAGTCTCAGGCAAAATACTTACAAAATGTAGACCGTAACATCACTTGTAAAATGAAACTCATACCATCTATTCTGCAAACCTCAATGAAAAATTATGAAAAACAATGAAACAGTGTAAGAATCCTGACAGTTGCACAACTCTATAATACAATCTACTAAAAACTGAGCTGCACACTTACAAAGGGTGAACAGAGCATGTAAATTGTATCTCTAAAAGGCTATTTTATAATATCAGTGGAGAAATAAGGAAGTATTCAATAAATAGGCTTGAAACAAGTGGGTATCCATCAGTGAAAAAAAATGAATACAAAGATATTTCCAAAAGATCAAATATTATAGTGTAATCAAAGTAAAAATATATATATATATACACATCTACTATAATAATATCTTTACAATAATCGTAACATTACTGAACTCCCTCCTCCTGTTAAAATGATACACTCACTAAATTTTCAAAGTCTACACTTTACAAATAGAGTACCATCAATTCCTACACACACACATACACCCACACACACACCCCTAGCTCTATGTTCTTCAGACCCAGATATATGATGGAAAAGAAAAAAATACTTGGAATTAGACAATGAGTTCCAATCCTACTTTTGCCACTCACTAGCTGTATGACCTTGAGCAAACAATCCTCTAAGGTTCATTTCATCTGAAAAAGGAGGCAACAGCCTCTCACTCAGAGTTGTGGTAGGGACTCAAGTGAAGCAACCTATGCAAACTGCCTCATAGGTCATCATAAATATTTTTTTCCTCTTCTCCTGTCTCTAGAATGCACTGCCCAATTATTCCAAGCTGTTAAAACCTCTACCCCTTACCATATCATTTATACCACTCATCTGACTAAAAATATATACACATTTCCTTTGACTTTTATTGCAGCCTTCAACTATTTAAATCTTCAAATTCTTACATGTTTCTATAACATCTACCCATCTAACTTATCTGTTAACTGAGATTTGGGACTACTTCTATTTTTTTGGTATTATCTAATCCAGTAGCACATTTGTATAAATACTTACTTACAGTTAAGCCCTTTTAAAAAATAGGTATCTTTAAAAGTTAATAAAAGATGCACTATATTATGACTTTCACATCCAAGCTTCATAAAATACCAATGTAAATGGTATCATCACCTCTAATTTTCCTAATTACGAAATTAAGACTCAGAAGTGCTAGATGATGGTTAAGGAGGATGCAGGCCCAAGAAACAGGGGCTCCTCCACCCACTCAGCAGCCAGGGGCACCAACCTTTTGGTACAGACTGAGCAAATACAACTTGCCCATACGATCTGCTTCAGCCAGGTGCCAACCACTGACCTCCAACTGTTTGTTTGTTTGTTTACTTTTAAGCAGGTTCCATGCCCAACATGGGGCTTGAACTCAAGACCCCGAGATTAAGAGTCACATGCTCTACTGAGCCAGCCATGCACCCCACTTTGACAACATATTTAATCCAAGTCTCAGTTTCCTCCTCTGTAATAGAAATGATCACAACTACTTTCCAGGGCTGTTGGGAGAATAATTCAGTACAATGACATGCCTAGATGATACTATGTGCCTAATGATTCTTTTTTGTGGTTATCATTTGGATCCATTTACAAATTTAGTTGTAAAAGTTATCTTGCTTTTTCTGATGAAAAGCTAACATGTTCTTTGTATAGAATGCATTAGGGGAAGTTTTTCACGTAGTTTTTTAAATGATGAAAAGGTAGCTTGGAATATTTCAGACATCCCATAGGAACTGTCTGAAAGAAAAGACTGGAATCCAAAGCAGGTGGCTGGACAAGACGTACAGGTCTGTGTGAAGGACTGGACTTCCCTCAAAAGCTCCTGAAACTAAGAAAAAGTCCAAGGGAACTATGAGAAAACTCATTAATGGCTACAAATATTGTATTTGTGATAAAGTTTCTGTGCAGAACCTGAAAGAGACCATTCCACATTCCAGATTCTCTACCTAACTCTGAGGCATCATTAACCAACATTGATGATAACTAAAGAGAAGAAAGACCTTAGTAGCACACAGCATCAACCATAAATCAAATGTAATTTTATGTACATTATCTCATTTTTTACCCACTCAACAAGTTGAATGTATCCTCCCAAAACTCATGTTGATGTCCTAATCTCAGTATCTCAGAATGTTCTTATTTTAGTAATCATTGAAAATGTAATTAGTTAAGATGAGGTCATTCAGGTGAATCCTACAGTACAACTTTTTATTTTCCTGGTTTCATTATCAGTTTCCTTTTTCTTTTTTCCTTTTCAAATTTTTTATGTAAATTATAGTTAGTTGACACCAATATAATTTATGACTTTATAAAAGGGGAAATCTGGACACAGACACACACACAGGAAGAAGGTCTTGTGAAGATGAAAACAGAGATCAAGGTGATGCTTCTACAAGTCAAAGAATGCTAGAGACGGCAGGCAAACCACCAGAAGCTTGGTGAGAGGCATGGAACAGATTATTTCTCACAACCCTTAGAAGGCGGAAACCCAGCCAACACCCTCATCTCAGACTTCTAGGCTCCAGAACTGTGAGACAATAAATTTGTTGTTTAATCACCCTCCCCCAATACACACATATAATAAAAATAAAAGATTAAATGGGGGATTATTAAACCAATAAACGTAAGCTTTAAAAAAAGTATCTCAATTGAACATTAAGTTTAGAAGTTTCTAAGCAGCCAAGATAAAAAGGAAAAATGTAAGTTAAAAATACTCACCTAGTAAAATAACCAATACCAATTTCTTGAGCAAAAATACTTCCTAGTACTAAATTCTTCAGAGAAATTTTTATAAGGATTTTTATATCTGGAGTACTGATCATCATGCATCTTCAATACAGGTAAAAGAAAAATTTCTAGAAACATTTTTTTATATTAATTCTCAATAGAAATAGAAAACATAGTATTAAACCACAACTCAACTGAGATAATAAAGGGCTAAGAATGTTGTTTAAGAACTTCCCTTTTTAGCCATTTACCTAGACCAATCTTCCCCTCTTGAACGCTCATCTTCTTGCTTTGAAACATTCATTTCTGGTTCTGATAGACAAATTACATATAGACAGATAGACAATAATACCAGCTGCCATGTATTGCTTATATATACAATCTCATCAGTCCCTTAAAATATATATCATTATTGCCTATTTTGGTGGCAGTGCCAGAGATGAAATTTGAAACCAGAACAAAATTACTTCAAAGGCTACAAAAATCACTACACTACATTCCTCTCAGCCCTTCCTACAGACTCACCTTTACAACGACCTATTATTAAATCTTCAAGTACAATGTGTTACAAGTACTTTTAAGCTAAAAACTCTAAATTTATCCTTAACTCCTTTCTCTCTCCCATCTACCCTCTGAAGTAGGTGCTTCACCAAATCTCTCTCAAATGTGTCCGACTGCCTAAATCAAGTTCTTGGCATTTCTCTCTCCCACTGCCACAAGGCTACTCCAAACTGTTTCCCTATCTCCATCCTTGGAAGCCAAAAACTCCTATGGTTATCTCTTTAAGACATAGATCTTATTCACTTCACTGAGCACAGCCTACAAGGGCCTTCACAATGTGGCCACACAATCTATCATCTGGTCCCACTCTCCATAATAAAGCCTCTTCACATCAGGAGACTACAGAACAGAACACAAGCATGCACACAGCTGTCTCTCAAAATCTGTGTCCTTGTCATCTGCCTAGGATGCCCTTCTTTCCTACCAGGTATGCTTCATATATCTTTCAAAAAATAGTTCAAATATTCCCTCTTCATGAGACCTTCCAAAATATCCCTGAATAGAGTCTGTTTGTATACAACTTTATACCTATACTGTCACTGTACATACTTACGCCCAAATTTATACATTTCAAAATCCTTTACTAGACTGCCCATTCGTAAATGGCCAGAACCACGCATCTTTGCGTTCACTGATACAGTACGGTATCTGGCACCGAAGTGCTCAATAAAAACTTGGTAATTAAGCTTTCTAATCAGTGCCCAGAGTATACATACACCATATCATACTTACTGAGTAGTCATCTGCATAAAATATACCTCCAGAGGCAAGTTAACATTGTTTTAAAAACTGTAAATTCTAGGGGCACCTGGGTGGCTCAGTGGGTTAAGCCTCTGCCTTCGGCTCAGGTCATGATCTCAGGGTCCTGGGATTGAGCCCCGCATCGGGCTCTCTGCTCAGCGGTGAGCCTGCTTCCCTCTCTCTCTGCCTGCCTGTCTGCCTACCTGTGATCTCTCTCTCTCTCAAATAAATAAAAATTTAAAAAAAAAAAAAAAAAAAAAACAACTGTAAATTCTATCTGGCAAACTGGCCCTTACGAAAGTTACCACACCTCTGCACCAAGATAGACACACCAAGGCCTTTGAGAAGATGGGGGGGAAAAATCCTGAAACAGCAATTTTACATAGATCACAGTGGCTTAATAAGAGCTCAGCTGAGATCCTAATGTTTCACAGTGGAATATACATAGTTCACTGTTTTGAACTGAAAATTTAAGATATACATTACTTAGTTTCCAGAATCAGAGACGAACTGTATGTAGAACAGCAAGACTCTGGTAACAGTGGGCTCTGAGGAGCACTACAATACCACAGAACTTCCAAGGTACACTGGCTACAAACTTGACAATAAACAACTAAATAAACTGGGTTCTCACATGAAGCTATTTAATATTAGTACTGCCCCTTTGATTACTTACTGAAACATGTCTTACAGCAAGACAGTTCTCATTTAGGATCTGTGCCAAGATGATTGGTCTCTCTATGCAATCTCAATCTGCCAATAAATAAATGTTTTGAGTATTCCATTCTTCTTGCTTTCTCAGTAGAGTAAATCAGAATTTATTAATGTATTTCTAAAACCAGCTTACTCCTTGTGCCAAAATATCAGTGTAAGATCATCCAAACCCATAGTTTAAGAAGAAGTTAGGAGCAGAGTTGGTTTTTTTTTAATAGCAATTAAAATCTTTTAACAAATTTTATAATAAATAAATTTATAACATATAAAATTTTGGGGATTCTGTTTACAAATACTGCCTATCCTACCCACTAAAATGGAAGGTTCACAAAGGAAGGAATCTACCATTATCGGTTACTAAGGTATCCCAAGAATCTAAACTGTGGCTGACACAGAGCAAGTACTCAGTAAATGTGTGTTAATCAAATAATTAAATAAAATGAATGAATCACCACTTTTAGACCTAATTATACTAAGTTGAAAGTCTGCCAAAAATCTAAGTTTTTCAAATACATTATTTTGTTTACATTAAATCTTTTTATAATATATATCAGAAGACTCTTCTAAAATTTTTACTTTAAAAAGTGCCTTTATCACTTTTCCAAGCCTTGGGAGTAGAAAGAAAATTCCCTGTCCCATCATCATCAAGACTCTTCTACAGAGACAGCTAACATTTCTATAAAGTCTATGAGCCATAAAAGGTCACTTATGAAATTTAAGAGGCCCAATTCTATGTTGTTTTTCTTCACCTCTGTTCTCATCCTTTCAATCAAGTATACGGTCAGATTCAGGAAAAGCAATATTAAACAACAGAATAAGTTTAGGAAAAGATAAGCAAAATAATGAAGTTATATCTAATAATATATAAAGTTCTTTCCCGTTTTTCCAGCTCTTTCATGCTCTACCTAATTTATGAAAGCACCCTAAGGTAACCATATCAAACCAGGGGCGCCTGGGTGGTTCAGTGGGTTAAAGCCTCTGCCTTCAGCTCAGGTCATGATCCCAGGATCCTGGGATCGAGCCCCAGACTGGGCTCTCTGCTCAGTGGGGAGCCTGCTTTCCTCTCTCTCTCTCTCTCTCTCTCTACCTACTTGTGATCTCTATCTGTCAAATAAATAAATAAAATCTTAAAAAAGCAAAAATGCAGATAAACATTGAAAGACTATTAAATAATAACACTAGTCTTTTATTAAATATACAAATGAAATTTCCCAGAAAGTATTAACAAATACTAATCTATTAAGTTGCAAAAGATGTGATTTACAAAACTATCTCTAGATATCTGAGCCACCGGGAAAAAAATCTTGCTGGGGTAGATTTGATATTGATGACTATTTCAAATATCTTATTTCAGCTAATAATGTATAAAATACAGATTTTTTTACCGAGCTATAATTGGCATGGAATATTGTATTAGTTTTAGGTGTACAACATAATGATTGGATTTACGCATATACCACAAAATGATTACCACATTAAGTTTATTTAACATCAGTCACTACACAGTTACCATTTTTTTCTTATGTTAAGAACTTTCAAGATCTATTCTCTTAGCAACTGCCATATACACAATACAGTATTGTTAACTATAGCCACCTTGCTATACATTACATACTCAAGATTTACTTATCTTATAACTGGAAGTTTGTACCTTTTGACCATCTTCATCCATTTCTCACATCCCTCCACTCCCCACCTCCAGAAACTACCAATCAGTTCCCTGAATCTATGAGCTCAGGGATTTTTTTACATTCCACATATAAGTGAGATCATATGGTAGCTGTCCATAATTTTTTCTTAATGTACCAAGTTTGAACGAAATTACCAAATTACTTAAGATTCTATATGCTTAATATATGTACATATATTTTGTGTGAGTTTATGTATAAATGTACATAATGCATTAAGATACAACAGCTTAGTGCCATTATTTGTAGTAAGACTATAAATAACCTAGCTATCCATTAAAAAGAATAATACAGCATACAGTAGAATATTATGCAGCCTTTAAAAAGAGCGAGGTGGATTTCTATGTATGAATGTGGAACAAACCACAAAATATGAAATTCAGTGAGATAATTCAAAGTGCTTCCATGTGTGTGTACACGTATATGTGTCAGTAGATGGTAGAGACAGGGAAATATAAAACATATAAACGATTGTATAGGCAAAGAGTATTTCTGAATGCACACATTATAAATTAGAAAGAGTGACTATCTTTTGGAAAGGAATCAGGCAACTAAAAAAAGAGGGAGACTATTTTTCATTGAGTACCCTTTTGTGCTATTTAAATTTTTAACCTATGCATGTATTACATTTTTAGTTCCAAAAACAAGACATTGTTTCCCATTTTTTTTAAGCTGGAATTTTTATAATAAAAATGTAATTAAAAACTCGCTTTAGAAAAATAGCAACGGGATACCTGGTTGGCTCAGCCAGTGGAGCACAAGACTCTTGATCTCGGGGTGGCTGAGTTCAAGCCCCACGATAGGTGTGGAGTTTGCTTTAAAAAGAAAAAAATAACTTTATTTTTTAAAGAAAAAAATAGATAACAAAACAGACATCAAAAAAGGGGAAAGCTTTTTTATGGAAGAGGATTGTTATCTACATACCAATTAACCCAGCCAAGATTAGCGAGATCAACATGCCCTTCCTGTACTGGATGTTAAACTGCTGAGCAGTCTGTGTTTTAAGAGTTGTTGGAAGGGGAAGAGGATCTAAAGATCAAACATGAAGTAATTTGTTTTCTAGAACATGAACATTTAGAAAACAGGGCATTTCAGAGCTAAAAGCATCTTGGACAACATGTACTCTATCCCCATTCTCCCATTTTACAGATAAACATTATTTCCATGTGGACTAAACGACTAGCTTAAGATCACAAAGTGATTTTGTAAGAGCACTAAAAATCAAAATCTCTGAGCCACCAGTCCAGGAGTAATTCCTGTATACCTGTAGAAGACACAAATACTTGTATATACTGGCTTTCTAAAAGCTATCTGAAAACACTACAAAAAACAATTATTTTATCATATTCCACTTACATAATCTCAAACTAAACTATTTTATAAATAGGATATAAAGTAAGTTAATATGGGAAAAAGGTGAGAAATACTGCTACAAAACTTAAGTGTGTGTGCATACACACACTTCTCTCAAAATTCATATACTGAAGCCCTAACCCTCAACGTAATTGTATTTGGAGGCAGAGCTTTTAGGAGCGCAAAAGCATTGTATTAATAACTATCAACCCCAGGTAATAAGATAAGATTGATCTACTTTGACTTTATACATTCCTGCGCCAATGGAAATTTTTACAAAAAAAAGTTTCATAACTAAAAAAAAAAAAGATTAAGTGAAAATCAACCCTAAAATATATAAATAAATATTCAAGTCTGTAAATAAATACTCCTAGCACAAATCTTTAAAATATTATCTCTGGGTTACTGCAAATGTTCATAACTTTGCACACAAAGTAGACATGCCTACAGAAAAGCAAACCAAAAAATGCTGCTCTGTAATAAATATAAATTTCCTGAGTTAAAAAAACAGAGGAAAAATTCAGCAATATATACAATGAACTCTTGATACACACAACTTGGCTGAATCTTGAGAGAATTATGCTCTGTGTGGGCAGAGGGGGACTAATCCCAAAAGATTTCATGCTATAGGAGTCCATTTAAACATTCTTAAAGGGGCGCCTGGGTGGCTCAGTGGGTTAAAGCCTCTGCCTTCGGTTCAGGTCTTGATCCCGGAGTCCTGGGATCGAGCCCCGCATCGGGCTCTCTGCTCAGCAGGGAGCCTGCTTCCTCCTTCTCTCTCTCTGCCTGCCTCTCTGCCTAATTGTGATCTCTGTCAAATAAATAAAATCTTTAAAAAATAAAATAAAATAAAATAAACATTCTTAAAATGATAAAGTTATAGAAATGGACAGCAAATTAGTAGTTGCCAAGCTTGGGGAGGGAGTAAGGGGGGGGATTACAAAAGGGCAACTAGAGGGTGATAAACTGTTCTATGTCTTGACTGTGTTGGCATGTACACCAACATACTTGTGAGAAATCCCACAGAACTAAATGCATACGTATGGGCACAGAGGAGTACAAATCAGATTACAGAAAGATGAATATGATTAAGTGGGCTATATCAATCAATGCTGGTTTTAATACTGCACTACAGTTATGAAACATGTTACTGTCGGAGGAAAATGAGTGATGGAACAACAAGTTCTCTGTATATCATTTCTTAAAACTGCATGTGCCTCAACAATTATCTCAAAATAGAAGGTTCATTTCAAAGTGGAAAAATCCAGGACACCTGGGTGGCTCAGTTAGTTAAGTGTCTGCCTTCTGCTCAGGTCATGATCCTAGGGTCCTGGGATGGAATACCACATTGGGCTCCCTGCTCAGCTGGGAGCCAGCTTCTCCCTCTCTTACTCCCCCACCCCCGATTTTGTTCTCTCTCTCTCTCTCTAAAAAAATCTTTTAAAAAGTGAAAAATCCTATAAAAGGGCAAAAATATAAAGATATTTTGCTTTGTTTTGGCAACCATTTATCTTCCTATATGGCTATTTCAAATGCATTCTATGGAAAGAAAGTGCACTTTTATGCGCTTTTACTCATTAACTGAATCTTACCTCAACTTATGATAATACATCCCTTTTTGAATATTCCTCATAAAACTTATCAAGGCTTAATATTATCTTATACCTGTGTTTGTATTCTCTTCTAGAATAGAAACTCCATTAGGGCAGAATTTCGTTTTATTCTATGTTATATTCCTTACACCTAGTTTGGCCAAAGCTTGCCACCTTGCAAGCACAATATAAAATGAGTGAAATGAATGGTATTATAAAGTCTTTGTTATCCACTATGTACACTGTCCATTAAAAATGTTTAAACCTATGCCAGCTACCCTAATGACAAACTCCCGCTCCTCACTTTCCTGTTAGCTAATAGTGTAATTCTGTAATTCTAAGTAAGTGTAATCCTGACTTAAACGCAGTTTGCCACACACACTATATTATCCAAAGTAAATGAACTTAAATTTATCCATTGTTCTCTTCCATTTGGATAGACAACCACACACAATTCCATAACCTAAGTATTTCACTGGTCTTAAAAGTATATTCTCAAAAATTGGAGGAAAGAAAATACACAACTTACAGATTTATTATTAATAATACTGATTAACAGCAGCAACTACAACTAAACCCTCACTATGGGCTGAGCAATGCACTGGTACTATCCCATGCAACCCTATCACAACTGAAGTAAGTGCTACTATTACCCCCATTTTTAAAATAAGAAAAACTGAGGCTTAAAGTTTCAAACTTTACACAAGATCCCAAACTAATAAGAAAGCCAGGATTCCATCACAGATGTGTCTTACATCAAAGCCTTCACTGCTAACTAAACTAACTGAACTGAAAAATACATCTGTTTTTGATAAAATAAACAAATCCACTAGATTTCAAATAATGTACATAAAATATAAACATTGGCATATAGTTTAACTGCTGAAAATTGAGCACCTTAAAGATTAGAAGTCTAGCTAGCTGAAAATTAGAATTACATTATTAAAATGTCAAGAATCAGTAATTCAACTGAACCCAAATCAAACAATATTTAAGCCTCAGAAGATCCCAAGTCCAACAGAAATATGAAATGTCAAAACCTTAAATACATCTTCAGGGGTGCCTGAGTGGTTCAGCTGGTTAAGTACCTGACTCGTGATTTTTGGCTTAGGTCATGATCTCAGGGTTGTGAGATGGAGGCCCCCTTCAGGTTCCATGCTGGGTGTGGAGCCTGCTTACAATTCTCTCTACTTCTCCCCCTGCCTCTTCTTCCACTGGCACCCCCAAGCCCCCCCCCACCGGTTCCACCAGCAATCTCTCTTAAAAAACTTAAATACTTCTTTAAAGTATTTTTTTTAAATTCTTCTTTAAAAAAACAAAAATTGTTATTTCCCAAACAACAATCCTGAATCCCAGAACATGTTTACTACTATACTGCCAGGTGAGCAGAAGAGCTGGAGAGCTGGACTTAGAAAATATAATACTCTGTATACATAAAAGGTAAGCAACAAATTAAAGTATGGTTCCTTCACAAGACCGAAACATCACTGCAACTAAGTATATTAAGAAGAAAAAGCTTTTGTGTTTCAGTTTTCCAATGCAAAATAGGATAAAATTTTCTTTTGCATTTACCTCTAAAGTTTTAACATGATCTGAAACATGAAACACTAAGGAAGAAATTCTGCAAACGTGAAGCAGAAAGGAAGGGTCAAAAACTCAAATGCCAAAAGTAGCCAGACACACAAGTCACCTAAGTCAGAGAGTACGGCAAAACTGAGAGTCTTGCCACAATGGTCCTAATTCCAATATGAGTAAGAGCTGCCCTTCAAAGGAAGTCTGAAATCTACTTCTATAGTACATCTTTTGATTTTTTAATGTTGTTAACTAACTACAATCCACCCATAAAATTTGAGCCACTGAAATGGCTAAAACTGTAAGACAGCTAATGCCAAGTACTGGTGAGAAGGTAGAGCAACTAGAACTCTCACACATTGCCACAGGGAATGTAAATATGGTAAAACCACTTCAGAAATCATCTACTAAATCTGAACATATGCATACCCTATTATGACCCTGCAATTCAACTCCTAGATGATCCAACAGAGAAATGCATAGACTTGTTCATCAAAAACCATGTTCGAAATGTTTTTAATAACAAAAATTGGAAACATTCCACTGCCCATCTGTAAAATGGGAAAATAAAATGTGGTATATCCATACAATGTTAAAACTATACAGAAATGAGACTACAGAGGCTGTTTCTACATCACAGGAATGGATCTCACAAATAGATTTAAAGAAAGAAGTCCATTCCTATAAAGTTCAAAAAAAGTGAAAAATGAATCTACTGTGTCAGAATGTGGTATTAGAAATCAAAAGTCACATCTGGGAAAGGGTACTGACTGGAAGGGGACAAGAGCAGGACTTTTGGGGGGTACTGATTAGGTCCTACTTCTTGATCAGAGTACTGATGATAAACTATGTGTTTATCTTGTGAAAATTCCAAAAACTTATGATTTGTATACTTTACCTGGGTATGTATACCTCAATAAAAACTTTTAACACACACATGCACACACAGAAGATTCCATGAAGCCGAAACAAAATATTTCTGCAGGCAAATCTAGTTTATCAGAGCAGATCAGTTTGTGACCTCTCAGCTAAGGAAGCACTATACAATCTTACCTTTAAAGAAGAGCAAAGAAAAAATAAGAACAAAATAAAACCGTGATGCTAAGATGGTCAAGGCAGCAACTAAAAAATTTAAACTTCTCCTGATAGCAGCTCTTAGGATGTGTTGCCTCATTAAATTACCTCATGCACTTAACAAATCAAGCCTCTTTCCAAAGATAGAGCAAAGAATCAGTAAAAGGTAGGAAGTAAACTAAAAATTAAACATTTAAGTGTAAAAATTCTAAGCAGCCATTAAATTACCAACACAGTCCTCTTTTCCTGATTCCTGAGCAAGTTTACTTGCCACTCACTGATAAGAAGCAATCTGCTCTCGTCTAAAAGGAGTCAGAATCTATATACTATTCAGTTACCAAGTTTACAGCAGAAAAGATGAGCCTCAGGCTTCACCCAGGCAAGTTAAAGCAAGCCCTACAGAACCTAAATACATAACTCAACTATTTAATCAAATATTTGTTAAATGGCTAACTATTAAATTTTAAAATGCCTTCTTTTGTAGTAGTTACCTTTTCTCTCAAGATCCTATATCCCAGACAATTACTTTCTTTTTCTGAGGTATGGAATGATCCTACCTTTGAGCTATTGCCAGTATCTTTTTTTGACCTCCCATATTCACCTGTTTACAATATCCTGTCTTATCTTTCACGTCCCAAATCTACTACTTCCATGTATTAGAAAATCATAGAAAAATAACATATTAAATCGGATGCCAGCATTTTTGAAAATGCCTTTTTGTATGTAACAAAGCCACCAACCAGGTTCCCAGTACTATTCAAACACTGATCAAATTACTTTGAGCCACAACTCACACAGCCAGCAAAAGTTTACCTTGAAAATGCAAAGTTGCTACTCCAAAGTGATAAATTTCCACCAATAAAGTAACCATTTTTTTACAAAACACTTTTAGTTACAAATTAATCTTCTGAGCACATCAATCTAGCCAAATACATGCGCATTAAAGTCAAGTCCATCACAGCAATCTTTTTTTAAAAAAGCAAGTCTCTAGGAAAACACTAAATCCTCAAAAAGCAAGTAACTGCTTAAAAAAACAACCCAAAAAAAGCAAAAATGTATTAATGTCCAAGTTAAGTTGCCTATCAAATTATTTTAAGATCTAAAAACTGTTTAGAATGCCCAAGAAAGTAAGCTTTTCCCCCTTTTGGTTAAGAAATAGTCAATATACTTTAAAAGAAAGAAAGAAAGAAAGAAAGAAAGAAGTAGTCAATATACTGAGAAACAAAAAAGGAAAATCTGCCACCTGCTCTGCTTCTGTAAAATAGATTGCATTTACACTAATGATAGTAAATTCCACTCACTGAAAACTCTACTCACTGAAAACTAAAAAGTTGAAAGGCAACAGATAATGACAAGAGAAAAAGTAAAAAATACCAACAGCCTTAAGATATCTGAACTCTAGTGCTCAGTTACACACAAATGAACGCTGCCCAGGACACGTTTTCAAAGCTCCATGCTAAGAGTCTGCTTGATACCAAGTTGTATTAGTCAGGATCCCTACTGACACCAGCAAACTTATGTTGGCTTTAGGAAGACTACGTTGAAATGCAAGTCTTCATAAATTCCTACTCTAAACTCTCGACTAAACCTAAACATAATATAAAAGCTGCTGTCCCTTCACTCCTAATCCTTAGAAAGCATTTCCTGCCTGGAAAATCTTTCTCCCATAAGGCTTACACAAACTTTTTCCGTTCTTTCAACTTACTCCGGGAAGCCTTAAGCCCGCCCATCACCTCCCGCCCCCTACCCACACACACCCACTAGGGAACCTCAAAACTCCGCAGACACCACTCCACACGGGCACGCAAAACACATGTGCCTGCAAACCCAGCCCCTTTCCACACCCCCCGGAAACGACACCCCCTTTCTCACACACCGCACGCCACAGCCCATCCCCCTTCCTCCCCGCCCCCACTCACAGCACCCCAGTCCACCCACCCACGTACGGGGGAACCCAGCCTCCCCTCGCTCCCCGGCTCGCCTAGGGCTGTGAGGAGGGGAAGCAGGAAGAAGGAAGGAGGGCTCAGGCCTGGCCTAGGCCTCTCAGACCGCCTAGGGAGGTGAAGGGGGGGACCCGCGGGCAAAGCTCGTTGCAGGGCCTCATCCGGGCCCCCACCAGTCCCAGGCCTTCGCTCCGCCGCCGACCCCAGGCCGGGGTGGCCCTCCCAGCCCGGACCACACTCACTTGCCAGCCGCGGTCCATCGAGTACCCCGCTGCTGCTTCCTCCGCCGGCTGCGGCTCCTGCACCCGGACCCCCTAGGTCCGGCTTCTTGGGCCCCGGAGGCGGCCCGGCTCCCCCGCCCGGGACCGCTCCGGGCGGAAAGGCGGCCACGGGCGCGCCCGCCAGAGCCAGGGGGACGCTGTTGCTATGGAGGCCGAGGCCCGGGGCAGCTCCGGCGGCCGGGTCCTCATGCAGGAACTGACACTCCTCCCCGTAGAAGCAAGTCTTATCCTTAGCGTAGTAGCGGCAGTACTTCAGCTTCACTCCCGCCGCCGCCCCGCCGGGGACACCCCCGACCCCCGGCGGGGCCACCACCGCCACTGCCGCCGCCAGCGAGGAGGAGGAAGGGGAGGCGGCGGCCGAGGGGGGCGGGAGGCCGCCGCCACTGTTCATGGCAACGCCGCAGCCTCGTCTTCCGCTGCCGCCCGAGGAGCCGCCACCGCCGCCGCCACCATAGACCGGGGAGGGAAGGAAGACGCTGCCGGTGCCGGATAAAAGCCTGGGCGGGTGGGTCTGTCCCGCTGCGGGAGCCGGAGCCGCCCGGGGAGAGGGGGGGAGGGGAGAGGGGAGGGAGGACGGGGTAGGAGGGAGGGGAGGGGAGGGGGAGAGTTGGGATTCTCTCTCACTCACTCTCTCGTTCTCTTTTCTTAAAGGGGCCGCGCGGGACGACGGGGTGGGCGCGCGGGCCCAGACGGGGCCTTCGAGGGCGCGGACTAGGGAAGGGGGAGCGGCAGCGGCGAACGGGCTGGGAGGGTGGAGAGCCGGTTTATTTTTAAATTCTGCCTCCACTCGCTCTCTCGCGCTCTGGTTCCTCCGAGTTGTTTATTCCATTTTCCTCTTCCTGAGAGGGCCGTCGCCGCTGCGCAGGCGCGCCGAGGCGCGGTGGCTTGTGGGTAGCGGGAGCGCGAGGGGATACCTCGCTAGGCGTCCGGCCCCCGGGGCATCCGCGAGCTGGCCGGCAAGTGGATGGGGTGTCCGCGGTGGCTTTCCGGGACGCTGATTAGGGTGGTGAAGTTCTCACGAGATGAATACCTTCCTTTTTTGTATATCCTCGTACTTATAAAGCCAGGCGTCCTTTTTGAATTGAAAAGACAAAATTAACAAAATGTAAACGGTCAGTTTGAGGGGCCGCACCTTAGCAACGAGCTTAAGCCCTTGCTCTATTTGGAGAATAGTTTCATCTGTTTGCCACACTTCCCCTACCTCTTTTCTCACCGCCTTCCTCTTTTTCCTTATTGAAGGTGATGAGAGCTGCAGGACTGATTACCTTAAGTTCTGGGCCTTCTATCAAAAAACTAAGCCAAAAAAAAAGGTTTATTTGGACAAACCCCCTGCTCAGTGCAGCACCTGTTTTCTCTATTTATATTACTGAAAGGCCTCAGTAAAATATTATGAAAAATAAGATGCCACCTGGGGACAACTCTGCCTAGGCAGCCTCAGAACTTTTCATTTATAAATGTGCTAGATTGCTTTTCTCCAATCAGCCTAGTCTTGATTTGAAACTCATTTTTAAAAAGATAGCTTTTCCCTCAGCGATCTCTGTTTTGCCGCGCTATATTAAAAAAAAAAAAAAAGTTTTCCCTTGCTATGAAGGGAAAAGTAATTTTAACATTTTCGTTTCTCTCCTCTGTAAAAGATTTTCTCAGAAGGCAGTATCACAGCTGTGAAGTGGGAATATTTGTCGACAGTACTTAAGGAATTGTGGCAAACAGAAGAGATCACAGAAGAACGGATATAAGCAAGTGTACTACACTGCAAAAAGGGGGGAAAGTGGATCCCATACATCACAAACTGGTAAGCCTGGTGATGTTCCTTAACTAAATTCAAAAATAACATTGTCTTCTGTCTTTTGTTTAAAAACACTTTAGTGTATTTATTTAGTCGGCAAATATTTATTAATGCCCATTATGTGTAGCAGGAACTGCTAGGACCTGGAGAAACAAAAGTAAACTAGATGCAGTCTTGTCTGAGTTCAAATGGATTGTTTATCCCTCTGGTTGCAGAGCCCCCCATAAAGTACACAGTGATAATAAGGCAGTGCCTTAAGTGCTAATCTTAACACATTGGCTATTAGAGAATATTAGAGATGTTAGACTTTCTGGAGAAAGTTGATAACATAGCAGAAGTTGAGAACATCTGCTTTGAATTCAGACAGTGAGCTAAGGCCTAATAGTTGTGTTTCTCTGGGTAAGTTGCTTCAGTTCTCTGTGCCTTATCTGTAAAACAGATAATAGTATCTACTTGATAAAGTACAAACTATTGTATGTAAAGTGTCCCATGCTTAGTAAGAATTCAGATTTTAGCTATTGCTATTAGTAGAATTGCTGCTAGTAGTAATCAGCATAGAAGGGTGCAGAAAATAGCTTTACAGGCGAAGCACACAGCTTGTGCAAAAGGCCTTGCAGTGAAAGAGAGCTTTCATTGTTAGAATAGTGATCACAAAAGTCTCTGTATGGCCTGTTAAAAGATTTAACTCTTTTTTTTTTAAGATTTTATTTATTTATTTGACAGAGTGAGAGAGATAACAAGCAGGCAGAGGAGGGGGGGTGCGGGAAGCAGGCTCCCCGCTGAGCAAAGAGTCCATGTGGGGCTTGATCCCAGGACCCTGATCCCAAACCCCAGTGGAAGGCAGAGGCTTAACCCACCAAGCCACCCAGGCACCCCAGGATTTAACTCTTTCTTGAGGGCAATAGAAAGTTATTACAGGGGGTGCCTGGGTGGCTCAGTTGTTAAGCATCTGCCTTCAGTTCAGGTCATGTTCCCAGGGTCCTGGGATTGAGTCCCACAGTGGGCTCCCTGCTCAGTGGGGAGCCTGCTTCTCCCTCTCACACTGCCCCTGCTTGTGTTTCCTCTCTCGCTATCTCTCCCTCTGTCAAATAAATAAATAAAATCTTAAAAAAAGAAAAGAAAAGAAAGTTATTACAAGGTTTTAAAAAGTCCAAGTAAGGACATGATCAGATTTCCTTTTGGAGAAAAACATTTTAATTCTTATAAGAACCCTATGAGGAAATTAAGAAAGATGGGTTATCACCATTTTGTAGATGAACAAACTGAGTAAGGTCTGGATTTACACAGAGTTATCAACTTATAAGTTACAAAGCCAATTTACAGAGAATTCTAATTATAAAATGTGCTCTTGGTTGAGGCGGGCACCCTGGGTGGCTCAGTCAATTAAGCAACCAACTTGATTTTGACTCAGTTCATGACCTCAGGGATCTCAGCACCAAGTCTCCTTGTCCCACTCCCTCTGCTCCTCCTTTTGCTCTCTCTCTCTCAAATGAATAAATAAAATCTTTTTTTTCCTAAGTGCTCTTTCCATTATACATTTGCCGTTCCTAAGTGAACATATATGTTTACTAATGGATTAGAAAGAAAAGTGGTATCTATAGTGGACAACAGAGGTTCATTAAATTCATGCCAAATTAAGCATATCATTCAAATAAACTGTTATTGAGAATCTGTGTGCTATGTATCAAGCAAGTTCTGTGCTAGGCTCTGATACACAAAAATATGTAAAATACAGCCTGGGAATCATGAGGGGAAATGCCAAAGAGAAATCACCCCTCAGTACCCCGTTTGACAGAGTTTTCTATTAAATCATTGTGAACAAAATGGAGAAAAATAGACTAATATGCTATAGTTAGGTGACTTAAGTATCTTTGATTAGTCATAATCAAAATGTTGATAAAGCTGCCATTGGAACCCCTTAAGCAATATCCAAAGAGTATTGCTAAATTGATACATGTCAATATGGTCTTTACTATCTTCCTTTGGACTCTGTTCTCAACATTTTATGAAAAAATGTTATTCGCTGCCTAGATGAAGAAATATATAATATGTTTAGCAGATCTGTAACGTGTTGTAAAACCAGTGGGGATAGATAATGCAATTAATGACTTTAGGATTTGTGCATGTCCATCAGCTGGAACAAAATGGACCAGTGCTAACAAAATGAAACCTGAATTAAACTGGAGGGAAACAGAGCAAACACTTTATTTTTTTTTTTAAGATTTTATTTATTTATCTGTTAGAGCACAAGCAGGGGGAGCTGCAGGCAGAGGGAGAAGCAGGCTACCCACTGAGCAAGGAACCCAATGCCGGACTGGATCCCAGGACCCCGGGATCATGACCCAAGCCGAAGGCAGACACTTAACCAACTGAGCCGAGCCACCCAGGCACCCCACAAATAGGCACTTTAATATATTACTGATGATACAGCCTTTCTTTTTAAAAAAAAAATTTTTTTTTTAATTTTATTTATTTGACAGACAAAGATCACAAGTAGGCAGAGAGGCAGGCAGAAAGAGAGAGGAAGAAGCAGGTTCCCTGCTAAGCAGAGAGCCCGATGCAGGGCTCGATCCCGATCCCAGGACCCTGGGATCATGACCTGAGCTGAAGGCAGAGGCTTTAACCCACTGAGCCACCCAGGCGCCCCAATACAGCCTTTCCCTGTGCCCCCCCAAAGCAAATAGGCAATATTTTTTCGAAACCCTTTAAAATGTATGTTACCTTTAAACTATTCTATTTGCAAATATGTCCTAAGAAAATAACTGTAAATAAGGAGTTTTATGCTCCCCTGTAATCATTGCAATATTTCATGTGAAACCCAAAACGAAAGAGTTGCTAACAGTGTAAATTCTAAAACCAAGGAGAATGGTTAAATAGTCAGCTATCCACTTGGAATATTATGCAGCCATTAAAAAAGCAGCCATGACAATATACAGTAGTGCTTATAATACAATGTAAATATTTAACATGATACAAAATTGTATATGCTGTGTTATTATAATGATGTAAGTAATAAAAAGAAACCTAATAAAATAACAATAAAGTAACTGCCTCAAAACATAAACAGTGGTTTTACTAAGGTGGTAAAATGACAGTAGTTTTTTCCTCTTTCCTCTTCTTCCCAAATTTGTATCATGAACATATATTATTTCTATAATAGAAAAATAAGCATTAAAAATTTATTATAATTTAATCTTAACCTTTTAATTCTAAGAAGTTAGTACCTGGATGTTTGTTAAATTGTTCTGTGTATTTTTGGTTTCATTTTATTTTCAAATAAATTAATTTTGTGAAGACAAGCTGGACACTCATTTGTTGCCCATTTCTTCAAATTTCCCAAAGTCACTGAACTAGTGCTCTTTCCATTATACATTTGCCAAAGTATATTTCTAGTTCAGTGTTTCCCAAAGTATATTTCACAGGTGACTAGTTCAACAGTGTATTAACTGCTTTTACACAAAGGAAAAGGTTCTATTGTTGAAAGTTTGGGAAATGCCAAGTTAAACACTTTGTCTTTTTCAGATCCTTGAATATGTTGATAAGTTGTAATTCTCCAAAAGCAGGGTTTAATAAGCAGAATTTACCATAATTTTTAAACTTTTTTTTTTTTTAACTCATCTTATGGAGTCACTGTTCCTCAAACACACTTTGAGGAACACTGGCCCAGTCAACTGCCTTCTCACTTTTTTTTTTTTTTTTAAGATTTTATTTATTTATTTGTAAGAGAGAGCATAAGAGTGAGCACAGGCAGGCGGAATGGCAGGCAGAGGCAGAGGGAGAAGCAGGCTTCCCCGCCAAGCAAGGAGCCCGATGTGGGACTCGATCCCAAGATGCTGGGATCATGACCTGAGCCGAAGGCAGCCACTTAACCAACTGAGCCACCCAGGCGTCCCAGTCACCTGCTTTCTCACTGTCCTGGTATAACCTATTTTAAAATGTGTCTGCATTCTTCAGTCCCCCAAACCCTGCCATTCCAACCCTTCTACCTTGCTGTCTACTTCATGTGGCCATAAAAAGAAAACACGGCCTATGTCCTTAGAACAGGAGCCCCTTCTTCCCATCTAGGACTGATCCGTTCACTCATGCTCCAGACTTAACATTTCCTCGGGGGTCTAGTGTTCTCCATCCAGCATCTTTTCTGACTCTCCTAGAATGTGAATATGTAAAGTCTCGCACTGCAATAATGTGTAAGGCATCCATTCCTTTCTACTGTGAGCCTTTTGAAATCTGAAACAAAAATGTTTCTGTTTTTGTTTTTAAAAATACCAGAAAGAAACAGTGCTGGTAGGAGGGCTAACTAATACAGCCACTTTGGAGGGCAATTTGGCAAGATTTGTAAAATTTTCAAATATCCATGCCCGAGACCCAACAATGCCACTGTTGGTATCTCCCTTAGAAAACACCTTTTGTGCTCAAGGAGGCATGCATCACAATGTTCATTTGAGGCATTGTTGATAAAAGTGAAATCGGAAATAACCTAAATGTTCATAAATATAGAGCTAGACCTATGTGTGCCATTACACACCAAGAGGTGTTATTGAATGAAAAAAAAATCGTAAAAGAGGTAAATATGGAATGTAGTACCTTTTATCTAAAATAAAATTTATTGGGGCGCCTGGGTGGCTCAGTGGGTTAAAGCCTCTGCCTTCAGCTCAGATCATGATCCCAGAGTCCTGGTATCGAGCCCCGCATCGGGCTTTCTGCTCAGCAAGGAGCCTGCTTCCTCCTCTCTCTCTCTGCCTGCCTCTCTGCCTACTTGTGATCTCTGTCAAATTAATAAAATCTTAAAAAAAAAATAAAATAAAATTTATTTCCTACAATGATATATATAAATGTGCACAGAAAGGACGAACCATAAACATTACATTGCTATCAGGATGGAGATCAGGAGCAGTGGTGAAAGGGGATTTTAGCTTTATCCGTGATATTTCAGATTTTACAAGAAGTATATATGCCTGCTTCAGTAATTAAAATTTGATTTTAAAGAAAGAAAATCCTCACTCTCCATTGGTTTCCTTCTTTTGTCCTAAATTCTCTTCACAGGCAATTTATTTGAATCATCCATCCTTTCATAACCAGTCTCTTCATCTCCATTCATCCCTTAATCGAGAATAATCAGACATTGCCCTTGCCTTGTTTTGTTGTTTTGCTTTGCTTTTTTTTTTGGCTTTTTTTATTTTTAATTGCCCTTGCTTTGTTAAAATATTTCTTTTTAACTAGAGCCACTGCTGATATTCATTAATAAATTTATTAGCTACTTTTCAGCCATTTTATGCTTCCTCTGTAATATTCAACAGTAATAACCATTTTTGTAGCACTCCCCACACAGCTTGCAGTCACCCCTTTCTGTTTTTTCTTCCTCCTCTTTTTGCCTCTACCTCTGCCATTCAGTGCTGCCCACATGGTAGGTCTTGCAGAAATACTGTAAAATGCATTTCAAGTCATTAATGTATTAAAACTTAATACAATGCATAGGACATCCTCTGAAGCTTAAGCTTGTGTGGTGAACACAAAATGTTAATGTTTATGAGACACAAAAGTGCACTGGATTTGAAATTAAAATAAGTGATTTGAAACCTTGTTTTTACTACTTTAGACCCATGTGGCTTTTAGCAAGTCTCTTGACCTCTCTTAGCTTCAGTTTCTTAATTTTTAAAATGGAAATGATACCTACTTTATGGGGCTGTCTTGAGGATTGAATGATCTCTCTGCCACTAAGTAAACAAAGTTTCTATTTCCAAAATAATTGTAACCATCTTTCTGTGTAAAAGGCATTTTACTTCTCACAACTTTATATCTTATTGCCTTTAATCTTACTTCTTCTAGCACTCTCGTTCATACATTTTTCTTCTTATATGATGATGACCTTGACAGTTACTGTAATGATGCCTCAAATTCCACAGCTTTTCACAGCATACAAAACCAGTCAGGCATAGTTTTCATCTCTCCTCCCAACTATCCTGTGAAACAGTTAAAATGCAAATGTTATTTTAATATTGGGAGCCTGAGACTTTAAAAAGATCTCTAAGGTTCTATGACTTGCCCCAAAATAGTCCGCTTAGACTCTGTAAAATCTTGTATTTTATCATCTTTCTCCTAACCTATAACCATTTCAATAGGGTTTGTGTCCTCTCATTCTGGATTTTCTTACTGTTTCTTTAGTTCACCTTGAGATTAATATAGTCCCTCCTTAACCTTCATTAAAATGCACCAAATTCATACTTCATTCCATTGGATACTCAATTAAGATAGCCCTCAAGCAAGTCTGGGGTTTTGAAGTCCATAATTACATACTAATACGGAGGTAGGTAACTTCCAAAATTATTTACGTGTGCTTTAATGGTAGTATTTACAAATGCAGCAATATTCCCATTTCTGGATGGAAGGACTATGAGGTATGATGAAATAATGAGATTTTTTTTCTCCTTCACCTGATAATCTAAGTGAACATTACTTCCCAACTTGTCATCTTGGTAAAAACAAGGCTTGTTCTAAGTTATACCATGTTTTTGAGATTTATTTATGCACCCTAATCACATTTCTAAAATATCATCATGGTAGCAAATCTTTGTTCTTTAAGGGAAGACCAGATTTTTGGAGATGACCCAAAGTTATCAGAGCCAGGTGTGATAAATGATAAAAATAACTGAACAGGGCCATGTCATTTTTTATTTAAAATAATGATGTTGGGGCGCCTGGGTGGCTCAGTGGGTTAAAGCCGCTGCCTTCGGCTCAGGTCATGATCCCAGGGTCCTGGGATCGAGCCCCGTATCGGGCTCTCTGCTCAGCGGGGAGCCTGCTTCCCTTCCTCTCTCTCTCTCTGCCTGCCTCTCTGCCTACTTGTGATCTCTGTCTGTCAAATAAATAAATAAAATCTTTAAAAAAAATAAATAAATAAATAAATAAAATAAAATAATGATGTCAATATAAATAAAACCAATATTCTTGTGTGGCTGAAAAGCTGATGCCAAAAATAATTTCCTAAAACAACAGCAAATTTATAAGTATGTAAGTGTATAATGTTCCCATGTAATTATAATAAGTATTCTACAGGAAATGTGTTCATTTGATTTTATAGTCTAATGTGATTGCTTTTTGAAAAATATCCTAGGATCTTATTTTTCACACATTTTATATCTCCTCCAAAGTATTTTGTAGGCAACTGCCTCCTTCATAAGAGGGCTGTCTCTTTAGGAAAGATTCATTCTTAAGTATCTTTTTCTAAAAACAAATCTTCAGACAACTCCAAGTCATTTTCATGCTATGAAGATTATATCCAAAACTGCAAATAATCCATAAGTCATATTTGCTTTGGAATACAGTGTGAGAATTATATTTTTTCTGGGTGGCCTCTAGCAACATTCCCCCAGTAGCAGATTGCTAAAAGCTAAAGCTGATGTTAATTTGTATTGAATACCAGTAATAGGGAAAAACTTCACATTTTCTGAGTAGTTAGTGATAGTAGCCTGAGTTTAAAACATTCTCCATCAAGACAACTAACGTGGAAACTACTGTAGATAAGTTTTTTGACTATTTTTGAGTCTCAGAAATGAAACTGACTGCATTTATATCTATTTCTTCTATAGTTGCAAAATTGTGTGTCCTCTTATGCTCTAAGTTCTAAGTTCTGCTCTATAATTCTATATAAGATTATTAGCAACTTCCTAGTGTTAATCTTGTTTTGACAAATTTCTGGTGCACTTAAAATAAAAGTCTCTTTGTGGCAGTTAGAAATAACTGATATGTTGGGGCACCTGCCCTAATGGCTCAGTCGGTCAAACCTCCAACTCTGATCTCAGCTAAGGTCTTGATTTCAGGGTAATGAGTTCAAGCCTCGAGTTGGGCTCCATGCTGGGTGTAGAGCCTACTTAAAACAAAAAACAGTTGATATGTTGAAAAAAAATTGTAGTGTATCTGTGACCCTCCTTAGAAGAGGTAGTCTTTCATCAGCGTCATCATACTTACATACGTGTATGTAGTATACAGATTTTAAGTCTTTGTGGTAATAAAAGCAATTTGCTACCTTCCTTTACAAGACTCTCGTTCTATTCCTGTGTGAAGGCAAACATGAGTTTAACATTAGTTGTACCTTGGAAATAACCCTGATTATTAAAAGAAATCACTGTTAGCATCCATACAGCTACCACCAGCCTTACAGAAGTAGCTTCAATTTAGCAAAGCTCACTGCTACCATTTCTGTTGCTTAGGCAACCCCTACTCCAGAAAGTCACTTCAACATTCCCATGTGTAATATGCCCATTATTATCATTTTCATTATATTTTTAGTTATATTAAATTTTTATAAATACACTAAATTTTTAATTATACTTTTATATGTATGTATTTTTATTTTAGAAATTATATTATTTTAAATCTAATAGTGCTATATTAATCATTTATTTTACTATTGCAAAGATTAAATATTTGTTGTGCAGATTTTCTAGTTGGTACTCTGATGAAAAGCTTTATATCAGGAGACTTGCTGAAAAAAATGTATATGTTAAAACAAGAATCTTGGGGCACCTGGGTGGCTCAGTGGGTTAAAGCCTCTGCCTTCGGCTCGGGTCATGATCCCAGGATCCTGGGATCGAGCCCCACATTGGGCTCTCTGCTTGGCAGGGAGCCTGCTTCCCTCTCTCTCTCTCTGCCTGCCTCTCTGCCTACTTGTGATCTCTCTGTCAAATAAATAAAATATTAAAAAAAAAAAAACAAGAATCTTAATTAGGATATGCCATTAGTAAAATTAAAATGAAGCTTCTTGAAGCAAGGAACTTTGTCTTTGGTACAAGTCTACTCAAACCCCCCTAGAGCAAGGATCTAGGTACTACAGTGTTTTTAGGATTTTTGATTGGCCTAAGTGAAAACAAAAATGAGTGAAAATATTAGCATGAGGTAAAGAAAAGTTAAGGCCAAAACATTAAGTGTGAAAAAGAGGAACATTTTGGAAAAATAAAAGGTGAACTCCACAAAATAATAATAATCTTAATAAACTTTCATTTGCCAAATAATATTACTGAATGCCAAAATGCAAGAACACCTAGCAATACAGAACTTGGTTTGAATCACACACAAATCAACACACACACACACATAATTATGATGTTAGAGTTTAATAAACCTCTTTCAGAACTTAACAGACAAAAAAAAGGGGTATTTATATTTATAAATATTTATATTTATTTTTAGATATTCATATATATTTTTATATATATTTATATTGTATTTAGATTTTATATATTATATTATATTATTGTATATTCTCTACATACAATAATATAATTATATAATAATATAATATTTATAAATATTTATATTCATATTATATTTATATTTTATATATTCTATTTATATTTATATCATATATTATATATTACATATATAATATATAATATAATTATATAATAATATATACTATTTATAAATATTTATATTTATATTATATTTATATTTTATATATTCTATTTATATTTATATATAAACATATATTATATCTATTACATATATAATATATAATAATATAATATAATTATATAATAATATATTTATAAATATATTTATATTTTATATATCATATATATTCTATTTATATTTATATATAAATATTATATATAATATTAATAATATAATCAACTGGCTTATGCTTCAGCCAAATAGAGAACTTTGTACCCAATTGCCAAAATATATATTCTATTCATATAACTATGGAAGATTCACAAAAATTAAACATACACTTGACCATAATATAAATCACAATACATTTCAAAAGATAGGGATTTTATAGGCTACATTTTCTGATTATAATCCAATATAACTACAAATCAATGCTAAAAAGAGGATAAGAAAGCCTACCTATTTGGAAATTAAAAAATGTTTTTCTGAATATTTCCAGGACCAACGAGAAAATAAAACTGAAATTACAAACATGCAAACACCAATGAAAAGAGTACATACTGCATCTTAAAGTCTAGAAAACACTGCTATATTAAGAAGAAATATATACATAGTCTTTTCTTTTTTTTAAGATTTTATTTATTTGACAGAGACACAGTGAGAGAGGGAATACAAGCAGGGGGAGTCAGAGAGTAGAAGCAGGCTCCCAGCTGAGCAGGGAGTATTATGCAGGGCTGGCTCTCATGACCGGAGCAAAAGGTAGATGCTTAACGACTGAGCCACCCACATGCCCTGAAGGGTATACATAGTCTTAAGTACTTTAATTATGAAAAAAGAATGAGGGGCACCTGGGTGGTTCACTTGGTTAAGCGTGGGACTCAAATTCGGCTCAGGTCATGATCTCTGCTTCATGGGATCCAACCCACCTCCCCACACCCGCCGGGTTGGGCTCCGCTCTCAATGAGGAGTCTGCCTCTCTGTCTTTCTCACTCTCTCTCAAATAAATAAATAAATATTTTTAAAATTTTTTATTTATTTTTTGAAAGAGAGAGAGAGCTCTCACAGTGGGGGGAAGGACAGAAGGAGAGGGAGAGGGACAAGCAGACTCTCCACTCAGTGGGGAATCTGATGCGGGGCTTGATATCAGGACCCTGAGACCAAGACCTGGGCCAGAGTCAGACACTTAGCCGAATAAGCCACCCAGGTGCCCCCAAAGACAATTCTTTTTTTTTTTTTTTTAAACATATAATGTATTATTAGCCCCAGGGGTACAGGTCTGTGAATCGTCAGGCTTACACACTTCACAGCACTCACCATAGCACATACCCTCCCCAATGTCCATAACCCAACCACACTCTTTCTCCCCCACCCCCCACCACCCTCTCCCCCGCAACCCTCAGTTTGTTTTGTGAGTAAATAGATTTTTTTTTTTTTTGACAGATCACAACTAGGCAGAGAGACAGGCAGAGAGAGAGAGAGGAGGATGCAGGCTCCCCGCCAAACAGAGAGCCGGATGCAGGGCTCCATCCCAGGACCCTGGGATCATGACCTGAGCTGAAGGCAGAGGCTTTAACCCACTGAGCCACCCAGGTACCCCTTGTGAGTAAATAAATAAATATTTAAAAAAAAAAAAAAGGAATGAATAGTAACAAACTCATTCAAGGACAAAATGAACTGGGAAACAGGAGGAAAAGGAAATGTGTAATAAAGGAAAGATCGAAACTAAGGAAATAGAAAACATCGAAAGGTTTTAAACAGATGCACTCCTGGCAAGCCCGATGATAACAAGAAAAAAGAAAAATATGCATCATTATTATCTTCAAAACACATACAGGAAATAACTACCACTCTATAATACAATGTCCAGTGAAAATAATCTTTAAAAATGAAGATGAGGGGTGCCTGGGTGGCTCAGTGGGTTAAAGCCTCTGCCTTCCGCTCAGGTCATGATCTCAGGGTCCTGGGATCAAGCCCGGCATCAGGCTCTCTGCTCAGCAGGGAGCCTGCTTCCCCCCCCCCACCCCTACCTGTCTCTCTGCCTACTTGTGATCTCTGTCAAATAAATAAATAGAATCTTTTAAAAAAATAATAAAAAAAAATGAAGATGAAGGGGCGCCTGGGTGGCTCAGTTATTGACAAAAATCAGACAATCAGTCTTGACAAAATGAGAAAATTAATCACTAGCAGACCCACACTAAAGGACTTTAGATGGATGGAATGAAGAGCAATAGGGTGAAATATATCAGTAAAAACCAAATGAATATGGACAGTATAAAACAATAGCAATGACTTTGTGGGGTTTTAAATAGGTGTGTAATTAAAAGATACAAAAATAACACATAACTCATAAGGGATCTTGGGGCACCTGGGTGGCTCAGTCAGTTAAGCGGCCACCTTCAGCTCAGGTCATGATCCCAGGGTCATGAGGTCAAGCCCCGAGTCCATGGAGCCAGCTTAAATTCTCTCACTCTCCCTCTCCCTCTGCCCCTTCACCTCCACTCATGCTCTCTCTTTCTCTCAAAAAAAAAAAAAAGTGGAAAGTGGAAGTGGGATAAAATATTTACAACACATAAAATAGGTAAATGATTTGTAACCATTATATATAAAGAATTCCCTCAAATCAGTAAGAAAATGATAACCCAATAGAAAAATTAGTAAGAAATTGAACAGGCAACTCTCAAAAGATGATATATAAATAGTCACTAAGTATGAAAAGATTTTCAACTAATTAGTAATCAGAATGAAAATTAAAACAAAAATGAATACTACAGCGTAGCTGACAAACTGGCTAAAATTTAAAAAGTGATAATACCAAATGCTGACAAGAATATGTAGTAGCCAGAATCTTTATATACTGCCATTGGGAGTTGAAATTGGTACAAGTGCATTGGGAAATGGTTGCTGCTATGAACATGGGCCTTATTTATTAAAATAAACACAAACACAGGTATTTAACTCTTATGTGAATTCCCAACAGAAATGCATTTATTTCTTTGCACCACATATGTGCCAAAAGCCATATACATTATTCCTAAAAATATCATTTATTACAGGTTAATACTGAAAAAAATACTAATGCCTATAAATCATAAAATGGATAATTATGGAATATGTTCAACCAGTAGAATACTATAGACCAAGAAAAATACATTAAGTATCGGGGCACTTGGGTGGCTCAGTTGGTTAAGTAGCCAACTCTTAATTTTGGCTCAGGTCATGATCTCAGGGTTGTGAGATCAAGCCCCATGTTAGGCCCCACACTCAGGGTGGAGCCTGCTTAAGATTCTGTCTCTCCCTCTCACACTACCCCCCGCCACAGGCTATCTCTCTTAAAAAAAAAAAAAATGCATTAACTATTGCTACGTGCAACAATATGGATGGAGCTCATAAACATAATGTCAAGAGAAAGATGCCAGGGAGTACATTCAAAAGAGTACCTTCTGTATCATTCTGTTTATATAAAAGTCTGGAAATAGGCACAACTAATCTGTAGTGTTTAAAGCCAGTATGGTGTCTATATTTAGGAAGGAGAGAGAAAGTCATTAGGCAGGAGACATGTAGAGGACTTGTAAGATAATAGTGATGTTTTATTTGTTGACTTGGATAGTGGTTATATGTATTCACTATGTGATAATTCATTAATCAGTAACACTTCTGAATTATTTACTTTTCTCTTTTTCTACATTGTTAAAGTATTTTTAATAAATGATATAATAGATAACATTAGGCATTTAAAAAGTGCTATGACAGTAGATATGGAAGAGATTGAAAGATTTTTATGTGCGGTAGAAACACATAGCATAAAATTTTCCATTTTACCCTCTTGTAGCCATACAGTTGGGTAGTGTTAACTATATTCACCTTGTTACAAAACAGATCTCCAGACTTTTCATCTTGCAGAACTGTCTAAATTCTAAACAATTTCCCCTTTCCTCTGCCCCCAGCCCCTGGTAACCACCATTCCACTTTCTGTTTCTATGAATTTGACTATTTTAGATGCCTCATATAAGTGGAATCATACAGCATCTCTTTCTTTGTGTCTGGCCTCCTTCATTTAGCATAATGTCCTCAAGGTTCATCCAGAATTTCTTTTCTTTTGAGGCTATATAATATCCATTCATCCATTGATGAATATCTGGATTGCTTCCACCTCCCAGCTATTGTGAATAGTGCTGCTGTGAACATAGGTGAGCAAATATCTCTTTGAAACACATGCTGCTTTTCTTTGGGATATTGGAACCAAAAGAGTTCCAGTTTCTCTGCATCCTCACTGACACTTTTTTTTTTTTAAATAGTAATCATCCTGATACATGTGAAGTGATATCTCATTGTGGTTTTGAGATTAAAAGTATATTCTCTGGGGCAGCTGGGTGTCTCAGTCGTTAAACATCTGCCTTCGGCTCAGGTCATGATCCCAGGGTCCTGGGTTTGAGCCCCATATCGGGCTCCCTGCTTGGCAGGAAGCCTGCTTCTCCCTCTCCCACTCCCCCTGCTTGTATTCCCTCTCTTGCTGTCTCTCTCTGTCAAATAAATAAAATCTTTTTTTTTTAAGATATTATTTATTTGACAGAGAGAGCGAGGAGAAGCAGGGAGAGCTGCAGGCAGAGGGAGAAACAGGCTCCCCACTGAGCAAGGAGCCCCATGCAGGACTTGATCCTAGGACCCTGGAATCTTGACCTGAGCCGAAGGCAGATCTTCAACTGACTGAGCCATGCATGTGTCCCAATAAACAAAATCTTAAAAAAAAAAAAAATAGAAAAAGAAAAAGTGAATTCTTTAAAAAAAATATATATATATATATATAAATAATCTTTTTTTCTATTTTCCTAATTTTTCTGATCTTTAAACATCTTTATTGAGTTACAATTCACTTATTATACAATTCACCCATTCCCAGTATACAGTTCAGTGATTTTTAGTATAGTCACAATCAATTTTAGAGATTTCCATCACCTCTAAGTGAAACCTTATACCCTTTAGTTTTCATTCCCCTGTGTCTGCCCCAGCCTTTAACAAATATTTTTGTACTCTCTGCCTCTATAGATTTTCTATAGATTTCCCTTTTTCAGAAATTTCAAAAGTATTTTTAAAGGAATGTAGTCTGAATGCTATGACAGTGAAATTGAAAATCTAGAGGAAATGGGCTTTCAAAGCAAAATTTACATTTTCAAAACTGACTCAGAAAGAGGTTAAAAACTCAGATGATCAATATAAATGGAATTAAAACATGACTTTGAAATACAACTTTTTAAAATATAAGCCAAATCCAAACGGTTTTGCCTCTGAATTTTATATAAACTTCTAAGAAGAGAAAATTCTCAAGGACTATTCTTGATGCTAGAAAAAGAGAATATCCTGGTTCACTTTATGAAACTAAGATAACCTCACTACCCAAATATCCTTGTAAAGATATTGCCAAAATAAATAAATTTATTGGCTAATTTCACTGTAGAATATATGAACATAAATAACCTAAATAAAATATTTGCAAACTGAATCTATAAACATCTAAAAAATTTAGAATATGAGCAAGTTGAATGTAAAAGAATAATAAATCATGACCAAGAATTGTTGTTATAGAAATGAAAGGGTTGTTCTAAATTAGGAAATCTCTTAACAAATTAATTCTATCCACAGATTAGACGACATTATATCAATGGGTGAAAACAAATAATTAGAATTCCTCAGTTCTTTCATATGAGCTTTAAGTAAATTGGAAACAAAAGGAAACTATTTAAGGAGGATGTTATTTAAAAAATTAAGCATTTCATTAAAGTCAAGTTTATTAAAATACGGAAAAAGACAAGGATGCTTGCTATCACCATTACTTGTTAATGTTTTTAGAGAGATTTTCTGATAGTCAGAAAATAAAATTAACACTATAGTTATAAATGATGTGATTGCATGGATTGTATATATAGAAAATCTGAAAGTTATACTATCCAGTATGGTAGCCACTAATCACAGGTATCTACTGAACACTTGGAATGTGGCTGGTCCAAGCTGTGCTGCTAGGATAGGACAGATACTAGATTTTAAAGATGTCGTGTAAACAAACAAAAAAATATAAAACATCTAATTAATAATTTTGCATATTCCGTGTTGAAATGATAATGTTTTGAATATATTGAGCTAAATAAAATATACTATTACAATTGTCTTCACCTTTTTCCTTTTTATTTTTATAATATGGCTACTAGGAAACTTCAAATTTTGTATGTGGCTTGCATGACAGTTCTATTGGACAGCACTGCCCTTCTGTGTCTAATACCAATATAAATTAAGAAAAAATGTTAAGGTGGCTGAATATTAGAAAAGTAGCTAAAAATAAATAACTTTTTCTCTTTAAGAACCAATTAGAAATGGAACTAAAGATATCTCTACTTATATTAGTGGTAAAATTATAAACCATGTAAAAATAAATCTAACTAGAACACTGCAGGACTTATATGAAGGAGAGGTATTAGTAATTTATTGACAAGAAAAAGCATCTGAATAAACAAACTAACAGAAATGCCTGTGTGGGAATATGTCATATCATTAAACTCTAAATCCTTGAAAATTACATACATAAATCAAAATCCTCACAAGACGACTGGGCTGTTAGGGGATTTGTTTGCTTGGTTGTTTGTGATATTTGACTCTTTTTTGGTATCTGAAGCCAAGAATTTAATCATCATAAGAACAAATTAATAGGGAAATGAGGGAAGACCTGCTTTAGCAGACATTAAAACTTTGTTATAAAGTTCCTATAATTACAAGAGTACAGTACTGGCACTGGAACAGATAACTAAATAGTAAGAAATAATAATAATAAGAGAAAAATACATCCAAGTTTTGTGAAACTTAATCTATGGCAAAGTTGTTGTTTTAGTTCTATGAGAAAAGGAATTTTTAAAAATAACTGTTGCTGCTATGATTTGCTGTTTTAGAAAGCAAAACAGCATGGAAAATTCTAGAAGGATCCAGCATATAAAAATAAAATCCAAATGGGATATAAAAAGTAAATAAGAAAATTTAGGAGAGTGTGTATATAGTATTGCATCCAAAACCTTCAGCAAAACTGGAAACCCAGTAAGCAAGAGAGAGAAATGAGATTCAGAAAATGACACTCATTTGAAATAAAGAGAGAAAGAAATCCTAACATTGAATAGTGAGGGGAAGACAGGATGAAAATATTATGGGCATACCTTCCAGATTTTGAACTGTTTTTTATTAAAGCTTTAAGTAATATACCTGGATAAACTTGATAAAAAAAAAAAAAAAAAACTAAGGGGTGCCTGGGTAGCTCAGTCAGGTAAGTGTCTGACTCTTGATCTCAGCTCTGGTCTTGATCCTGGGGTCATGAGTTCAAGTCCCCACTTGGGCTCCACTAGTGTGGAGCCTACTTTACAAAAATGAACACTAAGATTTAAAAAATAAGTAAAAAGCTCTGTCTGTGTATGTGACGATGATAAAATCTTAAAGTATTAATCATTATTTCCTACTGTTACGTCATCAAATTCATCAAGAATTCTCTCAAATATTATTGCCCCCATTTTCAAAAGAAAATGAAGCTGAGAAAGGTCAACTAAATTACCTAAGATCATATAGCTAAGTAAAAGAGAGCCATGTTTCAACCTAGACCATCTTAATTTAAGAGCTATGGTTTTTTTTAATACCTCTAGTAGAATCAATATTGTTATTCCTTCCCCCAAACACCTCTCCCACCTAGCTCTGCTTTCCCTTGTCTGTTCTCTCCCTCCCAGGTAGGGTTAACTGTTCTCTGGACAGATGTATAATTAGGTAGTATAATTAGGTAATTTTTGTTTAGGCAACTATTCATAGTGTGTTAAGGAAGGTATAATATACTACATAAGTTATTTCCATGCTAAACACACTAAATATATTTGCTAATATATATGCTAAGTATAACATACTATTTGAGTTATTTACATGCTAAAAAAACAAATTAGAATTAAATCATAGTTTTCAAAGGAAGAGAATCACCGAAGTAGAGACATAGTTGTGATAACTGCTATTGGAGGAATAGTTAGTTGTAGGTTTTTATTTCCCCCTGGATTTGAATTAATCAGATGTATATGGTAAGTTTTTTCAAGGCTGTCAATTTTTTATTTTTTATTTTATTTTTTTAAAAGATTTTATTTATTTATTTGACAGACAGAGATCACAAGTAGGCAAAGAGAGAGGAAGGGAAGCAGGCTCTCCGCTGAGCAGAGAGCCCGATGCGGGGCTTGATCCCAGCACCCTGGGATCATGACCTGAGCCGAAGGCAGAGGCTTTAACCCACTGAGCCACCCAGGCACCCCAAGGCTGTCAATTTTTTTAAAAAAGATTTTATTTGTTTATTTTTAGAGAGAGAGAGCACGCACACGTGCATGTGAGCAAGGGAAAGGGCAAGGGGAGAGGAAGAGAGAAAGAAGCAGACTCCCCACTGAGTGCAGAGCTAGATCTGGGGCTCGATTTCACAATCCTGAGATCACGACAGGAGCTGAAATCAAGACTCTGGGGCTCTGGGGCACCTGGGTGGCTCAGTGGTTTAAGGCTCTGCCTTCGGCTCAGGTCATGATCTCAAGGGTCCTGGGATCTAGCCCCGCATCAGTCTCTCTGCTCAGCAGGGAGCCTGCTTCCGCCTCTCTCTCTGCCTGCTCTACCTGCTTGTGAGTCTCTGTCAAATAAATAAATAAAATCTTCAAAAAAAAAAAAGAAGAAGAAGAAGAAGCTGGGGCTCAACAACAGCAACAAAAACAACAAAGGGAAGAAGAAAGAGGAGGAGGAGAAAAAAAGAAAAAAGCAATTTATACTAGGCAGTGGTGTCCCCAGAGCAGCAACTCAAACCATCACCTTGAGATTTCCCCCCAAGACTGACAAACAGGAACGTGTGAGAAGGAATAACTGTTCTGCCTGCAAGGAGAGGATAAAATAATATCCATTTGAAGACTGTTGATAATTCTGTGTTTGAAAATTTAATGACTAGAGGTCAACTTACTATGAAACTAATGAAGTTGGGCTTACATATGGCCTCACAAAAGGCCTTGGGAGGGGCCCTAGAAATGTGTCCTCATAGTCATATTTGTTCGTAAAATTTTCAAAAGTAATACATTTTAACCATAGCTAATTCAAACAATTGTTTCTTTCCACTCGTCTTTCCCTTGAGTTGGGTTATGTTTGGATATATTTACCTAGTTTGGGTTTAATGGAATATAGTTAAGGGATTCATAGTCAGATCTATGCATAGATAAGTCACCGAGAATCATCCAGGTTATAGGAATGGCTTCTAAGAGCGCTCCTTCCTCCAATGTCAACTTGCCATGAAGCATAACACAAACATCTAGGACTAAAGCCAAGTCTGTAGCCTAGTCTGTAGAAAAGTCTTCTAGTCAATTCTTCCAATTGATAACATGTGAAATTGTAAGCTGGAGGCTTTGGTTCTCATCAACACCTAGTTAAAATGGAAATCCTAGCCTGTCGGGAACATGTTCAGTAATGCAATGTATACACATATAAATGAACCATTCATTTTTTAAAAAATAGGAATGGCACAAAATAGAATTTGCCAGAATTCCTGTGTGTGTGGAGCAAAGCCTGTAGCAGTATTACAGACAGCCAGTATGTCTTTGGGTGAAGTTATGTTTTATGCTTCTATGATTGATTGAGTTTTAACATATCTAACGCCTCTTGTTCTGACAAATTCTGGTTGTTCTAGACAAGATGGCATGCAAAGCTGGCACTAAGGCAATGAAATGACCCTGAAATCTTACCATTCATATGTGAAAGAAATTTAATTGAGGTTTTACCAGATTTGAAAACAATACTAAAAACTGACATGGCATAACCAGTCATGAATTGTAATGCAGAAATTTTAAACTATTAATAACAATAAAAATTTTGATTGACCATACTTTATGAAAGACTTAATTATTTTTCCATTCTTTCTAGAAAATATTATTTTCTAAAAACAATGACATGAGAAGAGGCAATGAAACTTTATGGAGCCAGAAAGGGTAGGAAAAAAGTGATATAAAGATACACCAGACAGTTAATTATTAATTAATTAATATATAAATGTAGAAATAAAATTACTTGTTTTAATTTTGTTATATCTCTGGTATTTGTCAACTTTTAAAAATCTATAACCCCCCCGAAACAAATAATCCAATTGGAAATGGGCAAAAGACATGAACAGACATTTCTCCAGAAAAAAACATACAGATGGCCAACAGATACATGAAAAGATGCTCAACATCACTCATCATCAGGGAAATGCAAATCAAAGCCACAATGAGATGTCACCTCACACCCGTCAGAATGGCTCAAATCAGAAATAAAAGGAGCAGCAAGTGTTGATGAAGATGTAGAGAAAAAGGAACCCTTGTGCACTATTGGTGGGAATGCAAACTGGTGCACCCATTGTGGAAAACAGTATGGAGGTTCCTAAAAAAAATTAAAATTAGAATTACCATGTGCCCCAGTAATTCCATTACTGGGTAATTACCCAAAGAAAATAAAAACACTAATTTGAAAAGATGTATGCATCTTATGTTTATTGCAGCATTATTTATAATAGCCAACATATGGAAGCACCTCATGTCCAACAATAGGTGGATAAGGAATATGTGAGAGATATATATATAATGGAACATTACACAGCCGTGAAAATGAATGAAATCTTATCATTTGTGACAATATAGATGGCTCTAGAAAGTGTAATGGTAAGTGAAATAAGTTAGAGAAAGACAAATACCATATGATTTCACTCATATGTGAAATTTAAGAAACAAAACAAAGGAAAAAAGAGACAAACCCAGACTCTTAAATCTAGAGAATAAATTGGTGATTACCAGAGAGGAGGTGGGTGGGTGAGATGGGTAAAGTGGGTGAAAGGGATTGAGAGAACACTTATCATGATGAGCACTGAATTGTTATAGAATTGTTTAATCTCTATATATTGTACAATATATATCAATATCAATATAACACTGTACATCAATTACATTGGAATTTAAAAAAATAAAAATCTGTAATTTGTTATATCTTTTCCAGTTCTTAATAAATATTTACTTTTGTGCCTAATTCTATGTTTATAAAGTTGCATTCCTTTTTAAAAAAGAAGGGTCCCCAAATTATATATGATTCAAGTCCCCCCACCCCCCAAACCTGGATCCTCCCTTTGGCTCTGACAATGAGGGAAAAATACCCCAGGACCTTCAGTTTAGAACTTACTTAAAAGGTAGATACAGGTATACATAGCAGAATAAATGAATGAGTAAACTAATGAACTAATGGAAAAGTAAGCCTGTTCACTGCTGTAGCCCCAAATTCAGAAGCCTAGTTTCTTTTAGAGTACACAAATACACTTAGGCATCATGTGTTCTGGGCCCTTTCTGTTCTTCTGTACTCTATTCCTCCGAGATCCCACCCAGCTGACTCATGGCTTAAACACCATCTGTAGGAGACTCTCAAATTTATATCTCCAACCCGGACTTCTCTTCTGACTCCAGACTTCTTTATAAATGCTTACCTGACATTCTCACTTGAATTTTCACAGATATTTCAACAGAACCATCTCGAAAACTACAATCTCATTATTTCAACAAACTTCTCTGCCAGCCTTTCCCGACTCGGTAAAGGGCACCTCCAAAGGCCCAGTTTCTTAAGGCAGAAACCTGACGGTCATCCTGAACACCCCACCTCCCAAACTCCCTTTACCCCGCCTTCAAAATGGATCCACTCGTTCCCTTCCCCTCCACCGCCATGATACTTGTTCATATGACGTTCACTTCTCGCCTAGACAACTGTTAGCCCCCAACTTTATGTTATGCAATCCATTTTCCAAAATATCGTCCAATCAACATTTTTAAAATATTTTCAAAGGGTATACACTTGCAGTTGTAAGGTGAGTAAGTTCTGGGAATCTAATGCTCAATGCGGTAACTAGAGTTAACAATACCATATGACATATTTGAAAGTGGCTGAAAAAGTAGATCTTAAATGTTCTCACCACACACACACACACACAAAAACTGTCATTATGGGAGGTGACTGATTAACTAGCCTTATTGTGGTAATGACAACATATACATGTTTCAAATCATGTCGTATGCCTTAAGCTTATATAATGTTATGTCAATTATATCACAGTAAGGCTGAGGAAATAAATAAACAAAATTAACCAGCTGATCAAATCACACCTCCCACATCCCCCCATTAAGATCTTCATTCATTTCCCACTGAATCAATATAAATCCAAACTCCTTGGCATGTTCTTCAAAGCCCTGCGTGATACGATATACCTGTGTACCTCACCTCTTGTCAGAGCAGCCCCCCACTGGCTTTATTTGAGTTTCTTGACACACCAGATCTTTTCCACTTCAAAGTCATTATAGACACCATTTCCTCTACATGGAATACAGGCCCATACCTCTATCCCAATACACACACTTGATACAAATCCTGCTATTAGTCTCAGTTCAAATCTCTTCAGGGAGACCCTTCCTCCCCACCCCCCAATTTAAACTGGGTCTCCATTGTTTAGTCTCTCATTAGCATTTAACACTTTCCCCCTTTTAGGGTAGATCGTAATTTGTAATGATAATTTGTAATGATAGGTTATTTCCTTAATGTTTGTCCATCCTACTGGCTATCAGCTCTGTGAGGACAGTTTCCATTTACCTCAGAACTGGGTGCACAAAAGCTTTCAACAAACACTTGTTGATGAATGAGCGGTATAATGCCTACTTAAAGTTAGATCAAGCCTATTAAAATTATGATACAGGATTAGAAGAAAATAATCTCTGCTCCTATTATTTTGTGGTATGGTTTTCATGTCAATATTGTCTGTGAGGCATATCAATGCCAAATATTTGCATTTCCTCAGACTAATTATATTGACTATTGGTTGAATTGTAGACTTTTTAAAGTTAAAAACATTTTTAGAATGAGAAGTAGCCTTGTGGATGAAGAAACAGAGAAGCTATGGTCTACCAAGGTTAAGTTATACAGTGTGAATGGAACAGCTAGGATCGGACACCAGATCTTCTAAGAACTGACATGTAGTGATTTTTTTAATTTTCACTAGAAGGTAGCAGTGAACTGCAAGAGAGAGCAGGGAGCATGAAATTATAAATGTTAAGTAAACAAACTAAAATATTTCAAGATATTCGTAATTTTTACCCCTACCCCTACCATATTTCACACTATATTCAGGTCTGTTCAGTAACATTGGCTTTTCAAAAAAAGAACTTTTCAGATATTATTCTGTAATAATTAAATATTTTATTATTTTAAAACTACCTGTAGGGACTATATAACAACTTAACATATTTTAGAACATTTCTATATTCAAAAATGACTATGTGGATTGGATTATTATAGTCCCTCAAATATAGAGTAAGATACACTGTTATCTTACATAATACCAGGGGGAAAAATATCTTCTTACCAAATAGAATTTTTATTTTATATTTATTGAAAGAGCTGTTTTAGACTTACTTAGACAGGTTTTTTTTAAATTATGTACAGTCTTGGCATCCATAAAAAAGAAAATATAAGCAAAATTAATTGGCTAGTTTCTCTTAAAACTTCTTCACTTTCAGAGCCCAGCTCTTCTGAATCACTTTCTGACTAAGAGTTCTCAATGTCTGTGGTTTTTCCACATAGTGCTTCTAAAAACAAAAACAAAAACAAAAACTCTAGGAATTGAGATTTTGGTTTTTTATTTTTTAATTTTTGTAAAGATTTTATTTATGTATTTGATAGAGAGACAGCGAGAGAGGGAACACTAGCAGGGGGAGTGGGAGAGGGAGAAGCAGGCTTCCCGCCAAGCAGCTTAGCCCGATGTGGGACTCTATCCCAGGACTCTGGGATCATGACCTGATCCAAAGGTGACGCTTAACAACTGAGCCACCCAGGCACCTGGAATTGAGTTTCTGTGTGTTTTTTGTTGTTGTTGTTGTTGTTGTTGTTGTTTAAAGACTCCATTTATCTATTTGACGGAGAGAGAGATCACAAGTAGGCAGAGAAGCAGGCAGGGAGAGAGGGGGAAGCAGGCACCCCGCTGAATGGAGAGCCCATGTGGGCTCGATCCCAGGACCCTGAGACCATGACCTGAGCCGAAGGCAGAGGTTTAACCCACCGAGCCACCCAGGTGCCCCTGGAGGACGGTTTTAATCTGTGGAAAAGAAGATTGGAAGGAATGGAGGAAGGAAGGGAGGAGGGAGGGAGGAAAGAAAGAAAGGGGAAACGAAGAAAGGGAGAATGAAGGAAGAAAAGCAAGAGAGAGCAAAGACACACTACATTTCTTTTTTTCTTTTTTTAAGATTTTATTTATTTATTTATTTATTTGTCAGAGATTGAGAGAGAGAGAGAGCGCGCGCGCAAGCAGGCAGAGTGGCAGGCCGAGGTGGAGAGAGACGCAGGTTCCCTGCGGAGCAAGGAGACCAATGCGGGACTCAATCCCCGGACCCTGGGATCATGACCTGAGTGGAAGGCAGCGGCCCAACCGACTGAGCCCCCCAAGGGTCCCCACACTACATTTCTAAGCATTTATTCCTGTGCTTTGATTTAGAAACTCAGCCTAAGCTTAAGATCCTATCAATACTTGTGTAGTCCATTTCCCCTGTTACAAAAGGACAGAAATAGCTTTAACTTCAGGAAAGCAAATTAACTGATAAGGTGAACATTCTCTACTTTCCTACTGTATGTCTCTGTTAAATATCTAGAAATAGCACATGTTTACTCTCAGCCTTCTGAAGTTTTTCATAGTGTACAACTGCATCCCAATCTAAAATGTAAACTTCTAATTTATATCACTGGATTCATGGAAGATTGAATGTATGGGTATATGTGTGGGCGGGGGCGGAAATCTGGGTTGTTTTGCAAATATGCTAATCAACCCAGGAATGTTGTGATATGAAGGTAATATTGGTTGGCATGTCCTTGGAAAGTTACTCACCTTTTCAACTCTTCTTTTTTTTTCATTCCAATTCTTAAAATGAGTTTATTCCATTCATGATTCATTAGCCATTTTGATTTTCATACCCATATTTATTAATGGAGAATTTTAAATCCCTAAATTATCAGATGGGTGAAAAACACAAATAAATGAGTGTTTTCAAAGAATTTACACATTTTGGAGGGATTCCCTGATGACTCAGTGTTCAAGCTGCACTGTGTAGAGAAAGCATGCTGTCCTCAGGGTATGGGTATAAGTAAAACCACCTAATACTGAAGATACTCTAGTGGCTACTAGCATAATTATTGATAACATTTTTTTTTCTGGCAGCCTTTTGGTTTAATTCATGGCTAATATTTTCTTTTTTTTAATTAATATATAATATGTTATTTGTTTCAGGGGTACAGGTCTGTAATTCATCAGTCTTACACAATTCACAGCACTAACCACAGCATATACCCTCCCCAACGTCCATCACCAGCCACCTCATCCCTCGCACACCCCTCCCCTCCAGCAACCCTCAATTGGTTTCCTGAGATTAAAAGTCTCTTATGGTTTGTCCCCTCTCTGGTTTCGTCTTGTTCCCATTTCCCCTCCCTTCCCATATGAACCTCTGTCTTGTTTATCAAATTCCTCATATCAGTGAGAGCATATGATAATTGTCTTTCTCTGATTGACTTATTTCACTAAGCATTTTACCCTCTAGTTCCATCCACATCATTGCAAATGGCTTCTCCATTCATCTGTTGATGGACATCTAGGCTTTTTCCATAGTTTGGCTATTGTGAACATTGCTGCTATAAACATTCAAGTGCATGTGCCCCTTCGGAGCACTACATTTGTATCTTTGGGGTAAATCCCTAGCACTGCAATTGCTGGTCATAAGGTAGTTCTATTTTCAGCTTTTTGAGGAACCTCCATACTATTTTCCAGAGTAGTTGCATCAGCTTGCATTCTCACCAACAGTGTAAAAAGGGTTCTCTTTCTTCACATCCTCGCCAACACCTATTGTTTCCTGACTGGTTAACATTAGCCATTCTGACTGGTGTGAGGTGGTATCTTACTGCGGTTTTGATTTGTATTTCCCTGATTCATGGCTAATTTTTTTAAGTGATCTCTACACCCAGCATGGGGCTTGAACTCATGACCCCAGGATCAATAGTGGCATGCTCTACAGACTGAGTCATCCAAGCTTCCCAACTCATGGATGATTTAATTGGTGAAATAGTGTTGTGAAATTAATTCATCCAGCAATCATGTATTGAGTATGACTCTGTACTAGAGTTGCCCTGTGTGGTATAGTAGCCACCAGCCATGTGTCCCTATTGAGCACCTGAGAGAGAGCTAATGCTGCATTTTTACCTTATTTTTAATTAATTTAAATTTAAGCACTGACTCTCAAATCAGTTATTGGAAAACTTTTAGGTATGTCTGGAACAATTTGGGTATGCAAATCTACCTTTTCAACCCTAAATTTTTCGAAATGCAAAATAGTCTCAAGCATTTACTTGTAAATAAGTAAAAACTTAGCATCCATATTGAGATGTACTCTAAGTACAAAAAAACACAGTGGATTTTGAAGACACAGGGCAAAAAACACTAAAATATTCTATAATATTTTAATAGTGATTACATACTGAAATGTTAATATTTTTTCTATTTTGAGTTAAATAAAATATATTATTAAAATAACTTCCCCTGTTTTGTTTTATCTTTTAAAAATGTGACTACTAAAAACTTTCAAATTTCGTACATGGTTTGCATTATATTTCTAGTGGACAGCTCTGTCCAATGAACTAGAGGTAGAGTCAAAAATGATTTCATCTATCCCTTGGTTTCAAGAATCCTATGACTTCAATTTCAATTAGTCTGAGCCCCCTGCTCTCACCATCCTCTTCAGCATCAGTTACACTACACATCCTAGCCAATACACAAATATGTGCCATTGGGCCTAAAGATCCAAGTGTGGATGAATCAACACAAATGCATTCCTCCTACTAAAAAATGTCAACCCAGAGGAAATTTTATATGAATGATAGAGTAAGAAAATTTACTTTTTACATATGATTACTAATCAAGTCTCATCTTCTTTATTTTCAACACCCTCGAACTTCCCCTCCTTTTATAGAATTTCATGATTTCCTGCTTGACCAAATTTCCATGCATTCCCCAATTCATTTATTAAGGTTTGAATATAGGCTAAACAAAGGAGAGTATATTAGTGATCTGCTGTTGCTTAACAGATTACCCCAAAATTCAGCAGCTTAAAATGATGAGCAATTGTTGTCTCACAGTTTCTGTGATCAGGAATCTGGGCACAGCTTAGAAGGGTTCCTCCGGCTCAGTTTCCCATGGGCTATGATCAAAGTCAGGGCTGCAGACATCTCAGGGCTTGACTGGAGAGGATCACCTGCTAAACTTATTATGTGGCTGATGTTGGGCCTCATATCCTCTCCGTGAGGAAACTCACAGTATGGCAGGTGGCTTCCCTTAGAGCGAGTAAGTGAGAGAAGATTGAGAACACGCAAGATGGAGGCCTCAATCTTTTTATGACCTAATCTCGAAAATGGCGTCCTATCATTTTTGCCATTTTCTATGTGTTAGAAGTCTACACTTGGGGTAGGTCTTAACATGAAAGCATAAATACCAGGTGGTAGGATCCCCAGACCATCTTAAAGTATAACCAAAATCGGTTAATGAGTCCTTGAATAATTGAGACTGACTCAAAGAAAGCCTTTAAAGTGACTCTTTTTAAATTGTTAACTATAAATCTAGAAATGTAATCGAATGCTTTTTAAATTAAATAAATAAATATATATACATATATATATGTATATTAGTTCTGACTAAAGATATTTGGTTACTGTTTGTTGGAATGCTAGGATTTTTAGGATTTTGTCCATGATTTATGAGGAAAACCCGCCCCCCAAATATGAAATATAGCCCATCCCCTAAAATCATAATAGCAATATTAAAATTCTCAGAAGCTTGTATTTTGAAAAATCTATAATCATAAGTGCTCGGGTCAAGTTTTGTTCATAGGCAAGTTATGTTTAATCCCTCTTAAAGACTCTTCCCTGGTACCATGGACGTGAAGTATTCCTGATGCTTTTCCATGGCACAAAAACATGGGCTGCTCTGAGAGGGGCACTCAATTCCCATTTCAAATTAAAGCCCTCATATGAAACGGATACCCCTCCTTTCATTCACCTAAGTAATCCCTCACTATACCCCCACGTGAGTTTTCCACTGTGACGTGATTCATCCACTGATCTCTGCCCACAAGGCCATCACATAGCCCTCATCCTGAATGATGACAGATCCGTTCTATTTCTTTCCGTTAAACCACGTTCTCCCTGTCCTTTAAGAAAGAAAGGAAGGAAGGAAGGAAGGACGGAAGGAACGAAGGAAGGAAGGGAGGGAGGAAGGGAGAGAAAGAGGAAGAAAGAAAGAGAGAAATCTGCCAAATCTCACTTTCCAGATGAACCTCAGCAGCTTTTTAATCACAATTAGACTTGAAAGAAGGTGCAGACCACGGAGGGGTGGGGAGTTGTTCTCGGACCCATGTACTGACATTTACGATTTCAGAGGTAGAGGATTTTCAGGGTGGAACCATGGAAATGGGCAGATTGTGATCGGAGCTGTTGGGAGCAAGGGTGTCTATGTTATCGGGGGCAGAGAGCTGGACAGGTGTATGTCCTCATGACAATGGTTGGGCGGAGGGGTGCAAATGAAGGAGGAAAGTAACGAGACTTGCGGAGGGGAGGCAAGTGCAACATCCCCTCAACTTGACTCAGGAAAGAGAGGTTGCAGTTAAAAAGGGGTGGCAGTGACTAAGAAAAAATACATAATGTATTGGATTTTCATTTTTAAAAACCAACGTGTCTTGAAGAAGTGATCAGCCAAATACAGGCTGGCCCGTGAATTATTCTGGAAGATGCATCTATGCTCTAACCTCCTAATGACAAATCTATAACCTGTGACCCTAAATGTATATCACAGCCAGACCAAGCTTCTCTTAGAGAAGTAAACTTGCAATGCTGGAATGTATAAAGATAAGTTTTTAAATGGTAAAGATAAAATTGATCCCAAATAACAATGTTAATATTTTTGTTCAAGTATTATGTTTTGTAAATCATTGTTACAGTTTCTATGTTTTACTCATGATTTGAGATATTTGATGTGTTTAAGAGAACCTGACATGTTAGATTTATGCTTTTAAGTGAAATACTTAGAAATATTTGACTAATTAAATTTATAATCAATATTTAAGGGAATCCAATTATTAAATCTACAAGGATTCCCTTATTATTCATGCAAATATTCCTTGAATGTTTATAAAGTTTGATTAGACTTTATTAGGTAAGGAAGAATAAAGTTACTAAATGTGTGATAGTTTAAAATATCCAAGAAAATTTGTAAATGCATTAAGTGTTTTGGAATATTTAATAATAAATTTATAGTTAATAATTTAAATTTATAAGATGATTGAGTGTTAACCCTGAAAAAGTAAAAGTGGATATTTTGAATTTCAAGACAAACTACATTGGATTTATAAATAAAATAAGATTCCTAAGTTGAGCTCAAAAGTTTCAAAACACTTAGTTGAAAAATTTACGACCATTACTGAATATTTTTTTCTTTTCTTTTTTCTTTTCTTCTTTTCTCACCTTTTTTCTTTTAAATAATGTCTATGTCCAATATGGGGTTCAAACTCAATCCTGAGATCAAGAGCTGTACGCTCTACTAAATGAGCCATCCAGGTGCCCCTATTAATGAATATTAATTAAAATAAAAATAGCTATAAAATACCAACAACATGGATTGGTTACCTAAATTTTGACCCATCGGTATGATGAAATTTCTAATTATTACAAATAATTTTGTAGAAAAATCTACATATAGACAGCATTTGATTTTTTTTAAAAGCAAGCTATAAAAACATATATAAGATTATCCTGGGGCGCCTGGGTGGCTCAGTGGGTTAAGCCTCTGCCTTCAGCTCAGGTCATGATCCCAGGGTCCTGGGATTGAGCCCCACATCGGGCTCCCTGCTCAGCCGTTAGTGTTTGTCCTTCTCCCTCTGCCCCTCCACCTGCTTGTGCCCTCTCTCTTTCTCTCTCTCTCTCTCAAATAAATAAATACAATAAAAAAAGATTATCCTATTTTATAAAAAGATTTTATTTTTAAATAATTTCTACACCCAGTGTGGAGCTCAAACTCACAACTCCTAGATCAAGAGTTGCATGCTCTACCAACTGAACCAGTCAGGTGCCCCAAGATGATACTATTTTTTAAAAAATACTTAAAAAAATCTTTATACAGGGGCGTCTGGCTGGCTCATTCAGTAGAGCATGTGATTCTTGATCTCGGGGTCATGAGCTGTTTTTTGTTTGCTTTTTAAGATTTTGTTTATTTATTTGATGATTATTAAAATTAATTGATTGATTAAATTAATTCCTTATAGTAAATAAAAATTACACTTGATTAATTAATATTTATTAATTTTAAAAACTATGTATACATACATGCATAGAGAAAAATCTACTAACATCAGATTGTTAATACTAGTTAACACTTGTGTATGAATGTGTACTTTCCAATTTTTTTTGCCTTAAAAATGTATACTACTTCTAGAAATTCAGAATGTTCTTTTTAAATAAAATAGAGGAAAAAAAAGAGACAATGGTATAGGAGAAGCAATAGAGAACTGGCAGACTGTCCACATTCCAGGCTCCAAGATACATGAAATTGGGGGAAATAAATAGCACTTGAGAGAGCTACAGAGGAAGCCAGCTTTCCAGGTCCAGAGGGGGAGGGAATATTTTATAGAAAACTGACCACACTTTTCTCTGTAACTCTATTGTGCCTGGCACAAGTTTCCATCAAAACCCCAATCACACTTTGGTGCGAGTGTTTTTGGTTGTGTTTTTAAATATTATTTTTAAGTAATCTGTACACCCAAGGTGGGGCTCGAGCTTACAACACCAAGATCAAGAATTGCACACACCACCCACTGAGCTAGCCAGGCACCCTGTCACAAGTATTTTTTTATGTGACTATCAATCCATATTAGATTGCATGCCTCTTGGGGCACCTTGGTGGCTCAGTCGGTTAAGCATCTATCTTAGGCTCAGGTCCTGATCTCTGGGTCTTGGGATTGAACCCTGCATCCACATTAGGTTCCCTGATTAGTAGGGAATCTGCTTCTCCTTCTCCCTGTGCCCCTCCCCCACCCCCATGCTTGCTCGCGCTCTCTTAAATAAATAAATAAAATCTTTAAAAAAGAAAAGGATTGCATGCCTCTTTATTATTTTATTTTATTTTTTGTGTGTGCCTCTTTAAATGTAGGAACTGTCTTCCTCATCTAGGTAACCCCAGTGTCTAGCACATAGAAGGCATTTAATAAGTGTTGCTTGAAAGAGGGAATGAAGAATACTTTTCATTTCTCTTCTTGCCTCTCCACTTAAAAATGCATACTGATTTGAAGACTTCCTATCCCGGAAACACCAGTCTGCTCTAAAATATCTCCTTGCCAGTTTGCCACAGTGATTGAAATTCTCCCTGTTGAAGTAAACTTTTTTTTAGTTAAAGCATTATGTCCAAATGTTCTACTTTTGAACTTTATCCATTCCCAGCACCGGCAAGATGATCATGGTTGCTGAAACTGAGTGATGGAAATGTGTATCATTTACATTGTTAACTTTACTTTTGTGTATGTTTGAACATTTCTGTATTAAAAGATAGCTTAAAAATCTGTCAAAAAAATTCAACAAGTCATGCAACAAATCCTTAATGATTTATGAGAGTATACTGTATGCTGGTGACTGTGCTAGAGTCTAGGGACATGCATGTGAATAAAAGGGGTGTAGGTGGGCTGTGGGTAAGTGTGGGAAAAACATACAGTGCAATATACAGACATGAGAAAGGAAGAGGATGTACCTAGCTCACAGCTGGGGTGCAGTCAGGGGCTGACAGAGTAGTCCAGAACAAATCTAGAAGGCAGACTGGAAGGGGCAGGGAAAATGGTGAGAAGAGGAAGGGGGTCACTCGAGACAGAAAACAGTATCAAGTATCAAGACATGGAAACCAGGTAGAAAGTGTGAGTTTGGAATTCTTGTTCACTATGACTCTAACTTCGGGTACCTATGGAGGAGTAGTGGGAATAAAAAATAGGCTGAGTACAGGCTAAGCTGTTATTACAAAGACACCCCAAGATACAGTGGATTAAACACAATCAAAGTTTATTTCTCTCAAGTAGCTGTCTAGAGGTATGTAGGTAGCCCAGACTTTCAGGGTTGCTCATTTGAGTCCTAAATGCCTTCCATACTGTTGCTCTACCAGACCCTAGGATGTGGTCCCGTCTGCATCATCAAAACGGGTTGACAGTCATGTCCACATTCCAGCTCAGGAGAAAGAAAAAGCTCAGGGGAAAGAAAAAGCAGACATGGAAGGCAAGAAATTGCCTTCAAAAAATAATTTACTTAGAAATAATTTCAAATTTATTGAAAAATTTTCTAACCAGTAAAAGGAATTTCTGTATCTCCTTCATCTAGATTCTCCAGTCAATATTTATTGCATTTATTCTCTTGTATTCAGGCTCTCTTTCTATATGCATATAGAAAGAGGCATGGCCCTAAAATCTCTGATTTCCATTTCCCTCATGCAAAGTCACTCTCCTCTCTAACTAGGAAACAAACCCTCCAAATCAGGAAATCAACATTAGTACACAGTTCAAGATGTCATTCAAATATTGTCTACAACAATGTCTCTTTCCCTTTCTGGTCCAGGATCCCATTCAGGAATATGGGCTACATTTTGTTGTTTATTTCTGCAGACTCTTCAGTTGTGGAACAATTCCTCAGTCTTTTGTGTCCTTGACAGTTAAGAGTACAGGCCTTTCATTACTTAGAATGACCCTCAATTTTAGTCTATCTCATGTTTCCTCATCCAGACTCTGGTAAGGCATTCTTAGAAGGAATACCACAGAAATAACACTGTGTTCTTCTTCAAGCATCCCAGCAAGAGACATTCCATGTTGACCCATCCTGTGGGTGATGTTAACCTTGATCACCTAGTTGAGCTGGCACATGCTAGGTTCCTCTAGTCATTTTTTCCACTTTGTAATTGATTAATATTTATAAGGGAGGGTTCTAAGGCTGCACCAATATTCTAGTCTTTATAGAATGACATGTGGCGTCATCCAGGCTTTACTGAAACAAAGTGTTATGATCCTATTGTGTTTTAAAGACTCTCAATGAGATGGAGACAGTGATGGTTGTTGTGGGGTGACTGTGATCATCTAAGCAAGATCATTGTGAAGACTAATGGCAGTGGAGAATAGAAAGGACAGAAGGAACATTAAAAAAAAAGATATTTAGGTCATATATCCCAATCTAGACCTGATGATGAGTTGAACGTGGAGATTTAAGAGAAGAGGTCAGTAAAAGGATGAATAGTGACTGGGATAGTGTCTTTCAGGAGGAGCCCATTTTGGTTTTTTTGAAAATGTAGTTGGTGAGAGGGGTATAAACTGAAGATACAGACCTTGGAATCTTTGGTGTTGAGATGGTGCTAGGAGTAGAAGAATCACTAGGAAGCCTGGAGGAGAGAAGAGAGGGGCTTCAGTTCAGGGGAATACCAGCATTTAGGGATGGGAAAGAGAAGGCAGACCAGCAAAGATTGAGAAGGTATGATCCGAGAGGTGGGAGGATGATGGTTGTAGTTAATAAGATATTAGCAGATTAGCTGCCTACAGCTTAACAGAAGTCTAGAGGGATAAAACACGAGACTTCACAGATATGCATGGGAGTGGTAGGAAGTACACAAAGACAAACCCAAAAATTCCCCTAAGGTCAAGGAGTGGCATGCAGACCCTATAGGAACAGGTTTGTGTAGGAAGAATGTGAAACCTACAGCTTTTCTTCCATCAGCTTCTTGGTCCGAGCTGGGCTGCTCTATTTGGAATCCTCCATAGGCCCTAAGATGGTTTGCTGTCTTCCATCCCTACCTGCTCTCCCCACTCACCAGCCAGGCTTCCTGAGCAACAGAAAATGTTGCCAATTTTACTTTTATTATCTTGTCACGAAACACAAATGCATTTTAGTATTTTTAAGTATTTTCGTTTAAGAAGCTACAAGAGAAGTAAAGGAACAAAAGCCACAGGAACTCTGCAAAAATACTAGATCAGTTTGTTTGTCACTGTTTTCTTGGAAGTGTAAATGGCCCTAAGACAGCTCTCAGTCCCACCCCACCCCCACTTTCTGAGGACGCTAGAGATGCCTGGGGTAGTTTCCATAGTTCGCTTGGGTCCTAAATAAAACGATTCCTTTCTTAAATACACGGTTATTTCTGCTGCTGACACTTGGCAAGCTTACAATTCTCGGTTTCTTTCTTCCTTTTTTTTTTTTTTTTGTTAAAAAAATATGTTTATTGAGATATAAATCACAGACCACCAAAGTCACTCATTTAAAATATATAATTCAGTGGTTATAGTGTATTCACAGAGTTGGGCAACGATCACCACAATCTACGTGAAGAAAATTTTATGACTCCAAAAAGAAACCTCAGACCCATTAGCAGTCACCCCTCCTTTGCAACCCCGCTTCTTCCAGCTCTGGGAAACCACTAATCTACTTTCTGTCTCTACTGATTTGCCTATTCTGGACATTTCCTATAAGGGGAATCATACGGTATGTAGTCTTTTATGACTGGCTTCTTTCACTTAGCATAATGTTTTTAAGGTACCATATTGTAGTATCTACCTCTTGTTTTCATGGCCAAATAACTTTCTATTGTACAGATGCATCACATTTTGTTTTTCTATTTATCAGTTGGTGGGCATTTGGGTTGTTTCCACTTGTTAGCTATGAATGAAGTTGCTAAGAACATTCATGTATGAGTTTTCGTGTGGACACGTGTTTTCATTTCTCTTGGTACATACCTATGTTGAAATTGCTGGGTCATAAAGTTACTGTAATGTTTAACCTTGTGAGAAACTGTCAGAATATTTCCCAGAGCAGCTGTACCATATTAAGTGCCTACCGGGAGTGTGTGAGGGTTCTAATTTCTCTACATCTTCCCCACACTTGTTATCTGTCTTCTTGATTCTTTTTTTGGATCAGTACTTTCTGCTCTTTTCTGTAGGGGACTTATAGGCCCCAACAAAACGGCCCTTCTATGCTTTACCAGCCCTGTGGACAAGAAAAGCCAATTATTTTTCAATCCCTAAAAATTGGCTTTGGACCAATCTGTACTGGCCTGGCATACCTAGTTTCACCCTTCCTGAAGTCCCCTTCCTCTGGGTCCCTAGGAGAGGATGCTGTCCTACCCTCCCCCACCAATTGAATGAATTGAATGTCCTTATATCCCTTGCTCCCGAGGACTGTGGTTCTTGAAAGTCCTTTCTCCTTTCCTGGATACCAAGATAGTAGAGTCCTTGGTGATTTTCCTTGAAATGTGATGTACATTTCCTTGAAATGCAAATGGACCCAAGTTCCCCTTCTCCCAGACCCACTCTTCTCTATTCCATCTGTCTGAAGTATGTTAACTAGCTCATTGTTGATCACTTTTTTGACTTGCTATAACTCTACCCCTTCCCTTCCATTTTGTTTTTAGTTCCGTTATTTTATATGATGCTGGTAATTGAATCATGCTGTTCTCCTTGAGCCCAATATTGCTTAACAGAGTGTTTATAAACTTCCAAGATTTTAGAATCAGACTTATGATTTTTTTTTGGCTTCACTGAGAATGATAAGAGAATGTAATGTTTGCTTTTGAGATTGATTTATGTAACCTGGTATATGATCGAGATTTCTCAAGTGCCAAAGAAGTAAAAAAAAAGATACCTTCTCTGATTGTAGGATGTAAATGATTTGTTGATTATATACTGTTTGAGTCTTAGCATGCTTAGTTGTCATTTGACACTCTGAGATAAGCCAAGGAGTCATTACATTGGATGCAACCATCTTCAATTCTTGTCTTCTTTTCATGAACTCCTTCCTTTGGCCTCTGGAATCCTCCATCTCTCCCTGCTTCAGTTTACCCTCTTAACAGACATCTTTAGAGTAGGAATAATAAACTATCAGATTGTTATTAGAATTAAATAAGATCACCGTTATAAAGTGCTTAGTATAGTGTTTGGCAATTATACTGAGACATGATGGTTAAAAGCAGGACGATGGATGTGAGCCAGTCTGAATCCCAGTAGCCTCACACTAGGTGAAAGACCTTAGGTGTGCCACCTAACAGAGCTAGGCCTTGGATTTCTTTTGTTTGTTTGCTTGTTTGTTTGCTTGTTGGTTTGTTTTAAAGATTTTATTTTATTTCTTTATTTATTTTTAAAGATTTTATTTATTTGACACAGAGAGAGAGAGAGAGAGCACAAGCAGGGGGAGCAGCACGTAGAGGGAGAGGGAGAAGCAGACTCCCCGCTGAGCAGAAACCTGACACAGGGCTCCATCTCAGGACCCTGGAATCATAACCTGAGCCAAAGGCAGATATCCAACTGACTGAGCCACCCAGTGCCCCTAAAGATTTTATTTTTAAGTAATGTCACACCCAGTGTGGGGCCCAAACACACCACCCTGAGATCAAGAGTCGCATGCTCTCCCTGTTTGTGTGTATGTCTGTCTACCGAGTGAGCCAGCCAGGCACCCCTGAGCCTCGGATTTCTAACTGGAGAAACCAGTTCCATAGCACTCCAAAAAGCCACAAGTCAGAGATCACCAGTTGCATTTTGCCTTCCAGGCATTTGGGATATATATATAAAATCTTTAAAAATCTAATACATGTTTGCACTATTTTGTATCCTTTTTTGTTTTCCAGATTTTATTATTTATTTATTTATTTATTTATTCAGAAAGAGAGCATGAGGGAAAAAGATGGGGAGAGACAGAAGGAGAGAGAGAATCTCAAGCAGGCTCCCTGCTAAGCATGGAGCCTGATGGCAGGGCTTGATCCTACAACCTTGAGATCATGATCCCAGCCGAAACCAAGAGCTGGATGCTCAACCAACTGAGCCACCCAGGTGCCCGTTTTGTTTCCTTTCTAATGGAAGTTTTTTAGAGGCATAATTTTTAATGGCTCTCATTTCTGTGTTAAAACAAGTTAAAAGTAACTCATGTTCTATTTCTTTGTAAAAGCAAAATATTAAATTATAATCTACCCGCAATTAATAACTAAGCTATAGAAGAATCATATGGATTAATTTCTAGGTACCGATCTTGAAACCTATGTGTTATGGATGGAATTGTGCCTCCCCCTCACCTCTAAAAGTGTTATTTTGGAGTCCTTAATCTCTGTACTTTAGATCATGACCTTATATGGAGATAGGGTCTTTCCATAGGTACTCAGATTACAGTGTGCTCATTAGGTGGTCCTTAATCCAGTATGACTGGTGTGCTCATAAGAGAGGGGAAATTTTAGACACAGAGAGAGACAGATAGACACATACACACAGGGAGAATGCCACGCGAAGATGAAGACGGAGAACCGGGGCAATGTAGCAGAAGCCGAAGCATGCCAAGGATGGCCAGCAAACCACCAGAAGCTTGGAGTGAGGCATGAGACAGATTCTCCCACACAGCTCTCTGAAGGAACCAACCCTTACCTCACCTCCATCTTGAATTTCTAGCCTCCAGAACGGTGAAACAATAAATCTCTCTTGTTTAAGTCACTCAGTTTGTAGTACTATGCTACAGTAGACTTAACCAACCAGTACATTATCTGCTGCCAAAAATTCTAAGGAAATGCTTGTTTTGAACTCCTCCTAGACACAGAACTGTCAGTCACCACACAATCCTTCAGTGGGAGTTTTGTGGTTCACCTGAGTGCCACTGAGTTTGTGTCTTGAAGAGAGTTTCCAGGGTTGGGCAAAATCGTTCATTCTAATTCAGGTGGGTTATGACAATAAGGAGCAGCTGGTGATGTCTAAGGGAGGACAGTTTTCTTCCACACATTCGGGGTGACTTAACTACGCCATTATTTCAAAATCTTTTTCCCTGCCAAATCTTTCTATTACAGAAAATTTCTAAGAAAAATATAATGGGCTTATTTAAGTATTGCTGGGATTCAATATTAGTCACACATAGTCAATTTTTATTTCCCCACTCAAACCTTCCCACATCAAATGATTTTGAAGAACATCTCAGACTTTATATCATTTTTCACAGCTGTATTGAGATCAAATTGATCTGCCCTATAGTTCACCTCTTTCACACGAAAGTGGTTTTTAGTATATTTACGGAATTGTGCAACCATCACCATAGTCTAATTTTAGAACATTTTCATCATCCCCTAAAGAAACTCTGTATTCATTAGCTGTCATTCTCTATTCCTCTCTCAAGCTCTGCCTTTTATCTGTAAATATTTCATATGAGCTTCTAGAAAGGTAGGAACTATTTAAAAAATATGTAACAATTTTATGATATGTAAGCTTTTTAAAACAATAATATCAAAGATAAAATCACGGTCACCTTTTCTTGACTACTTCACATTTTCAGTTTGCTTGAATTAGGATCCAAAGGAAATCCTTACATTTTACATTGCAATTGCTTGATATATCTATTAGTTTTCTTTCCATCTATAGGTTCTCTCTGACCTTTTTTTTACCAATTTTTACTGAAGAAAATAAGTTACTTGCTCTATAAAGTTTGCTAGGGTCTGGGATTTTCTGATTGTATCCTTGTGTCATTATTTGCCATGTTCCACTATCTCTTGTATTTCCTATTCATTGGTAGCTGGATCTAGGATCTCAATCAGATTCAATGGTTTTTGCTTGTTTGGATAAGACTACTTCATAGGTAGAAGTGTCATGTCAATATTCCTTTTAAATTTCCTTTTATTGTGAAATACATAATACCTGCAGCAGTGTATAAAAATAGTTGCATAGTTTAAAAAATAATAAAACAGACACCCAGCATCCATTGCAGAGGTTAAAATAAGAGTATTGCTAGGTCCTCAGAAATACCCAGCCTGCCTTCTCGAATGAAATCTTCAATTAAATCCTTCTCCTCCCACCCCATTCTAGAGTTAAGCACTATCCTGATTTTTGTGATCATTCCTTCTCTTTCTTTATGCCCTTTATGAATATATTCCTAAAAAGGGGCGCCTGGGTGGCTCAGTGGGTTAAAGCCTCTGCCTTCAGCTTGGGTCGTGATCCCAGGGTCCTGGGATCGAGCCCCACATTGGGCTGTCTGCTCAGCGGGGAGCCTGCTTCCTCCTCTCTCTCTGCCTGCCTCTCTGCCTACTTGTGATCTCTCTCTGTCAAATAAGTAAATAAAAAAAAAAATCTTAAAAAAAATCCCTAAAAAGATTATTGTTTGATTTTGCCTTTGGGTCTATCATTCCATGAATTGCTTAACTGTCCCCCGCCCCATGAGATTCATCCATGTTGTTTCAAATATCTGTGGTTCATTCATTTTCACCATTATATAGTATTTCATTATGTGAATATATGAGTTTATTCTTTTGTAGGGGATATTTAGATAGTTCCCACTTTTTTGACATCACAAACAATAATGCTATGAACATTTTTGTGTATGTGTCCTGGTGCACGTGTGTAGAATTTCTCCAAAGTATATGCATTTGTTTATATATACTGGGGTGAAACTTTGGTGTAGGATATGCACACATTCAACTTAGTAAGTTATGTCAGATTATTTTCCAAAGTGTTTATACCAGTTTAGACTCCCACTAGCAATAGATGAGAGCTACCCATTGCTCTGAATTCTTTTTTTTTTTTTTTAAAGATTTTATTTATTTGTTTGACAGACAGAGATCACAAGTAGGCAGAGAGGCAGGCAGAGAGAGAGGAAGGGAAGCAGGCTCCCTGCTGAGCAGACAGCCCGATGCGGGGCTCGATCCCAGGACTCTGAGACCATGACCTGAACCGAAGGCAGAGGCTTTAACCCACTGCATTGCTCTGAATTCTTGCTGATGCTTGGTATTGTCAGTTTTGCCAAGATGTAGGTTCAAGTTTGCTGTTAATAGAAATGTATAAAATTAGGGCTCCTGGCTGGCTCAGTCAGAAGAGCTGTAACTTTTGATCATGAGATCCTGGGGTCAAGCCCCATGCTGGGTGTAAAGATTACTAAAAAGTAAACACATAAGTAAACTTTTAAAAAAATGTGTAAAATTATACTCTCTAGTTGATATTTCAACTGGATTCACAAGAATCCTATTCAAATATTTCTTCTGCTTGTCCCTTATTTTCAGGAAAGTGTAAAGCTTTGATTTTAAAAATGATATGAAAGCACTTCACCTATAGGTTGTTATTGAAAATATACCATGATTTTTGAAGAGGGAGAGGGATATGTTTGTGTAATTTGAATGGCCACTTCTTCTAGCTATGTAGCACTAAGCATTACGGTGCTAAGCATCTACATGAACTATGTCCTTTTTAGAGCAAATGCAAGTCACTCCATTCAATCCAGAAATAAACTTACTCATCTCTCTTTTGATTGATTCTTTAATCTCATTCCTCCTTGTTACTTCTTGCCCCTGTAGGAGCTTCTTTTTTTTTTTTTTTTAAGATTTTATTTATTTATTTGACAGACAGAGATCACAAGTAAGCAGAGAAGCAGGCAGAGAGAGAGGAGGAAGCAGGCTCCCTGCTGAGCAGAGAGCCCCATGCGGGGCTCTATCCCAGGACGCTGGGATCACGACCTGAGCCGAAGGCAGAGGCTTTAACCCACTGAGCCACCCAGGCGCCCCTAGGAGCTTCTTTATATTGGGATTTATATCAGGAGATCTGGAATGAAAATTTCACAGTTGGCATGCATAACTAGCTGTGTGGTCTAAGGTTCTAGATAACGTAGGGCTAACTTCTCAGAGTGATGTTATGAGGACTAAATTAGGTCCCCTATGAGACATAACTCTTGGCACACTTCAAAGAATGATAGGCATTATCTCACCTCCCAAAGGTTAGCCTATATTTCATACCTCAAAGTATTTCAGTCCATAAAATTTGGTCTTTCTGGAATTATTTCAGTCCATAAAATTTGCTCTTTCTGGAATTATTTTCCCTCACCAATTTACAGGGAAAATTTCAATCCATAAAATTTGCTCTTTCTGGAATTATTTTTCCCCACCAATTTACAGGGAAAATCAAGTGTGTGTAGAAGCCATTCCTAATTTCTCTTCTCTCTTTTTTTTCCTGAAGGCATAGAAATTATTATTTTTATTAAATTTCAACTCTTGAGCACATTTTTAAAAGTATAACTAACATACAGTGTTATATTAGTTTCAGGTGTACAATATAGTAATTCAACAATTCTATACATTACTCAGTGCTTACTGGGAAAGAGTGCTTTTTATCCCCTTTATATATTTCATTCATCCTTCCCCCCACCTCCCCTCTGGTGACTACCAGTTTTCTCTCTATATTTACGAGTCTGGTTTTGTTTGTCTCTTTGCTTGTTTTGTTTCTTAAATTCCACGGATGAGTGAAATCATATGGTATTTGTCTTTCCCTATTTCACTCATTTGTTATTTGACTAATTTCCTTCCCTCTTACCACTTCTCATAGAGATTTTTGCCTTGTGCCCAAGATTCTTTGACAAAACATCATATCTTCATGATTTTGTGTTCTTGAACCTTTTTCCTCCCAAGCTGATATTCTACAGACTTGCAACCCTCAGTTTCTTTGAAAGCTTGTGGTAATCAAGCTATAAATAAAAAGTAATGTGTTTGATCTTGGAAGTTAGGAGGATCACAGTTGATTTTTTTTCTCCTTACTAGCCTACTTCATTGCTTTTATCTCTTCATGCCTCACTTAACTCATGCCTCTTCCTCTAGTTCTTTGTTGGACACAAGGTAGATGCTTACTATTTTTTTGAAACTATTAGTTGTGATAAAATCCACCAAGATGATATTTGCTATTTTAGTAATTTTTAAGTGTACAGTTCAGTAGCCTTACGTACATGCAGATGGTTGTGCAACCAATCTCCAGAACCCTTTTCATCTTGCAAAACTGAAACTCTGTACCCATTAAACACCAACTCTCCATTCCCCCCTCTTCCCTCCCACTCATGGCAATCAGCATTCTACTTTCTGTCTCTATGAATTTGACGACTCTAGGTACCTCATACAAGTAGAATCATGCAGCGTTTGTCTTTTTGTGACTGGCTTAGTTCACTTAGCATGTCCTCAAAGTTCAATCATGTTGCAGCCCCTATTAGAATTTCCTTATTTTTTCTAAAGTCTGAATACTAGCTCATTGTACATATATAACACATTTGTTGGTCCATTCATCTGTAGATAGAGGGTCGCCTCTACCTTTTGGCTATTATGACTAATGCTGCTATGAAAGTGGGTGTACAAATATGTCTTCATGACCTTCTTTCAGTTCTTTTGAGTATATACCCAGAAGTGGAACTGCTGGATCACACGGTAATTCTATTTTTACTTTTTTGAGAAATTGCCATACTGTTTTCCACAGTGGCGGCACCACGGTAGACACTTGTTTCCGTCATACCCTATGGGATAAAAATTATGGTGCTATAAACTACAGCTGAGGGAAAGGATCGTATGGCCAAGGATGAACACTGCCAATTACCATGCTTCTTTAGAAAATTATTTACGTAATTGAAGGCACGGCATTCCTAGAATTGGGATTTACCTGTAAACCATTTGGCCCACTCCACTAATCTACAGATGAGTAAACTGGGACTCTGAGAGGGCAAGCAGCTTGTGAGGTCAAGGGGCTAGTTAAAGAAAGACCCAGAACTAGCATCCAGGGCTTTCCAATCTTCAACTTACTGCAAAGAAAATAATTTTCAACTGGAGGTATATATTCGATGAAGAACAAGAATTATGGAATGGATAATTCAAGCCATCCTCTAGGATGTACTCTGTGTATTTTGCTTTTGTTTCCATGGCTGGTTTTTAGCCTCCCTACTTGCCTCGGTTGACATTGAAACCTAGCCTGCCTTCCTCATTGCCACTACTGAACGGGTCCTGAGCATCCTTGGAGATGGAGGGGGAGACAAAGAAAATCAGTCCGTTAATTAGGATCCACCGACCTCGAAATGCGACCCTCCGCTCTTCCGCGCGCCACCCAGGGCTGCTGTTGTGTGGCGCGGATTTCGCTGCCATCCCGGGACTTCAAAGACCCCCGCGCGCGAGGGGGACGGTTTTTGGCTCTCTGCTGTCCCCAACTCCCGGCTCCAAACGGGAGGAATCAGGGACTCCCCGGGGCAAGGCAGAGCCCTTGCCGCGTCCCCTCCCCCCAGCCACAGCAACGGAGCTCCGACCACTTCCCCAGCGGAACGGCGCCCGATCTCCCCCGCCACAATCGGGGAGCCCCGGGCGCCGCGGAGCGCGCGGGCTGCGGACCACGGTGGGCACGTGGGCTCGGCCGCAGCGCTGCGCCAGGCACCCGCTTCCCGGCTCGGCCCAACCTCTCGGCTCCCGCCTCGGCCTCTGCCGGTGGGGAGAGGGATCCTCCCCCCTTCCACTTTGCACCAGTCCGAGGGAATTTGCGGTCGGTGACGCGCATCCTTAAGCGAGCCACCTGCAGCGCGGGGCGCGCCGCTCTGGGCGGCATCGCAGGGCTGGGCCGGTGCGGCCTGGGGACCCCGGGCTCCGGAGGCCATGCCGGCGTGGGCACGCCGTGGCGGCCGGCTGCCGCTGCTCGGTAAGGCCCTGCACGCCCGCTCGCCGCCCCCGCAGCCCCCTGCGTGGCCCTCGCCCCCACCCCGCCACTGTGGACCCGGGCGCGCGCCTCGGTCCCAGCCGCCTCGCTCCTCCCCGTGCTCGCTCTTCCCTCGCTCCCGCGCCCCTCCCCTCTTTCGCGCCCTCCCGGCTCGCCCCGAACTTGCCCACGGCCTCTGCCTGCCCACCCTATGTCGTCCTGCCTCTTTTCTAAAGCCGCCGCTCCGGCTCGGCCCGCGTCCCGAACGGCGGCCGGGACTCCGCGGGCGGCCTCCCGACGCGCTGCCGGGGGCCAGGGCCGGGGCCGGAGTCGGGGCCGCGCCAGCCGCCTGCCCACCCCCACCTCCCCGCGCCGCGCTGCCGCCGGCTCGGTCTCCCGCGCCGGGTGTTGGGCCGTCCGCCCGAGGCCGCGGCCCCAAGGGTGGCCCCAGGTGGCTCGGGACCGCGCCTGGACCGACCCCGGAGACCGGAGACTCCCGGGTGTGACTCTTCTTTTGAGGTTTTGATTTACGGAGTGAACTCTGAGGGGGAAAGGCGCCCGCGTTCTCCCCCAGAGCTAGTCATCCCGAGTAATGACCCCCCACCCCCGCCGCATTTCGGTGGGATCAACGAATAGCTACTTTGGAAATGTTATGCAAACAGGATTTACATATGAGAATACTAGCTGCCCCTTCTAACTCTACTCGATTTTTATCCTGGCATTAAACTCCAAGGGGGTTTTCAAGGACTCAGCTGACTGTTCCCAAATAATCTCCTGGATGGTATGGTCGGCGTAAGAGAGAGAGAGAGAAAATCCCCTTGAGATCCAGCTCATCGATTGGGAAAGATAAGAGGGTTGGTTTGAATTTAGGGTGAAGGAGACATTTGTGGGAGCCTGAGGAGCCCGGGAGCCTTGGGTCCCTGTCTAGTCCTGCAACCTTGGGACTGGCACTCACCGCCCCCGCCCCGCTGTCCCCCTCGGTCTCCATCCAGTGAGGGTGCCCGACGGTGTTTTCGCCAGCTCCAAAATTCGAGCATTCTAACTTGAAATCTTTGTGGTACATAGACGTGCAGGAATTATTTCCAATAGCTTTTTTTAAAAATAATTCAGAATTAGAGATTAAGAAATGTAACATAAGGGGTAGAAGAGTGGGAAAACAGACCTTTTCATTTCTTAAACATTTATCTTTGCTAATTGGTAAATATGTACATTTCAGATGTATCCTACAATATGTTTTCCAGTCTATTAATACAAAAAGCTGGCTCTCTGTTACGTACGACATTAAGTAGTAAGCGAATTTTTCAATAGCACACAGAGGCTTACAAAGATTCGTACTTGCAACTATATTTAAGCTGCACTGAATTCCTTTATATTTAGGAACAATCTCAGAAATTTCACATCTCTTTCCAGATTTTTCTAAATGAGGTATAATTTGCATACAGCAAATATGCACCCTTCTTAACAGTACAATTCCATTAGCTTTTAGAGGTGTAGGTACCCACAGAACCTTGAATATAGATCGGGAACAATCCTAGCCCCACCCCCTCTCAGTCAATATCCCCCCAAAGGTAACGACCATTCAGACTTTTAATACCCTCCCTTTGCCTGTTTTTAGGCTTCATGTAAATCCAATCATCCTATGTGCTTTTTGATGTCTAGCTACTTTCACTCAACTTTGTGATTAGGAGATTCAGCCTTGGTCTCTGTAGCGATGTTGTTTTGTTTTTTGTTTTTTTTAAACTGCTGAGTACTATTCCTAAAATATCAATATACTATACAATTTATTTATGCAGTCTGTTGTTGAAGAACATTTACGTTATTTCCAATTTTGTTTAATTAGGGATGACACTGCTGTGAACATTGTTTTACATGTTTCTGGTGGACATAAACACTCATTTTTCTTAGGGTGCTACCCACCGGTAGAATTCCCAGATCATAGGGAAAGGCATAGATTCAGTTTTGGTAGAAACTGTCAGTTTTCCAAAGTGGCCCTACCAATTTACATTCCCTCTGGCAGCTTTTGGGAGTTCCAGACCCTCACATCTTTACCAATATTTGGTATTACACATTTTTCTTGAACAAAGGAGCAGAACGTGAGAAACTTCAAGTGAGGACTTCATAATATTTAAAAACTTTAAATTCCTTGACTTCCAAGATGCTATCCCCATTTCCCTTATATTATCAGCTCTACCTCTCATGAAAAATGATGAAGCTTTCTAAGTAGGATTTAAAGAATGGAATTGTGCTCTCCACTGTCTCCACTGCATCATGTGCTGAGACTGGAGAAGAGGAGGGGGATTTTGATATTTCAATAAGTGTGATGCTATCTCTTTCATTCATGTTGGAAAATTCATAGAACCTTGAATTATACATTTTATTGTCATCCTCTGCCCTTGTTGCTTTTCTTGCTTTTTTTGCCTTCTTGTGAACCTCTAGCCTGAGGAAGGAGTGATTCAGGAGAAGGTGGAGGGAAGGGACTGCTGGGCAAAGATAGGTTTGCATTAGATGGGACACCAGACCTGATGGCCTGATAATCAGGTCCCCTGATTCTAAAAGTCTAGTTCTAATTGTTGCTGTCATATAAGTCTAGATCGTCTATTCATGTCTTCTTAGGTCCGTCGCATAGACCCATAGTAAATTATCTCTGAGGTTGAATTCTGGACTCTGTCTTCCATGAAAGGGTGGCTCCTCTTTTTATAACTATAAAGGCACTTTCAGGAACTCTTCATTATGAATCAAGATTTTGTCATTGTTGTTGTTGAAGTCTTCTATCGTTGAACTGCAAAACAATCAAGAGAGGAGATATTAAATGTGAAGGAGGAAGACTTTACTTATATTCCAGAGAGGATTTAGGATAAGAAAGTTGAAAAGGAAGCGTGCATGAGAAAGAAAAGCATTTTTTTATCTCATAAAATCTTATTGAACACATATTTCTGTGCTGGGCACAAGGGATACAAGGATGGAAGAGACTGAGGATAAAGGAACTTACATTTAATATCTAATTCTATTCTATGTAAGAAATGCATGGTGTTGGGAAGAAGGCATTTTCTAAGTGGTTCTTTGAGCAAAGCTTATCAACCTCACTTTACCCCCAGAGAGCATCTCTCTCCCTTGCGAAGCCCACAGGAAGGTTCAGTGCTAACACTTTCTACAGTTTTTTTTTGTTCCTGTCATCTTGTCGCTCTTCAGTGAAACTCAGTAAGCAGTGTAACAAGAGCCCTTAACGTTCAATGTTCAAGCTCACAAGTTTGCCAGCTCCCCAGACACCCACCAGATACTGCCTTTATCTTTGGGTAAAGATTCTGATTTGACAAAAAGCAAATAACCTCAAAAGTATTATATCATTTTTCTTTATGTTGAAAAGACCTTGCGGAGACAGGAGTAAGAATTTGGAGGGGGGAGTATGAAGGATTGAAAATTAGCTTAACTTGCTTTATAATTTGCATATCTTGGTCTAGCCCCCCTGCTCTATCCTTCATTCACTTTGAAATAACACACTCTTGTGAATCTCACTATAGGTGGTTTGTCTAGGTAGAGCTTCTTGGTTTTCGTCAGGTGACATTGTGATCTTCAGATTTTTCCATGACTTCCAGAAGATCCTTTGCCACTGATTAGTTAGGTAGCCATAGTTATGTGGCCAAAGGATTTTTGGTCTTTTGGAGGGGGGTGCACTTTATATGAGCTATGAGCTTTATACGTAGGTGACTTACTTACATTTGGTTGCTACCTTCTTTGGCCATACCATCAGTGGTCCTCAAGGGATAAAAGCTTTTGTAGAACTCATGGATGGTCGTTAATTTGAATCATGCAGTTCTGGTCTATGGGTACCAACACATGTGGAGGAAATTTAAAAATAATATAAAGTACACACACAGTGTTCTTTTGTGGCTAGAGGAATTGCATAAGATCCTAAAAGAGGAACTATTGTTATTTTTTAGGTTTAAACAGTAAAATATTTTTTTTCACTGCTGTCATTATAAGTCAAATGGTAATTATTTACAGTCTACACTAAAACAGGATATTGTCATTATTTATACAAACTGTTATGTTTGGATTAGAAGATGTTCACTGAACTCTGTTTTCAAATGCTTTGCTACTTGAGTTAGGATTTTCCTAATGGTAGGGATTCTGTTCTTGGAGGCAATGCAGATAGATATATTAGGACTAACAAGACAGTTAGGAAACATGTGCTCTTTCCTCTGGCAGAGAAATTCTCAGCACTTAAGTTCCTCATTTGTAAAAAGGAGATAAGCAGTATCTTACTCCTTCATCAGATAATTCCTGTAAAGTACAGCTGCATTCTTTGTTAGACAGGTGCTTTGCAGAAAGGGAAGTATATAATGTCTTAAGAAATCATCAGGATTTAGAGTCACAGACAGGAGTTTCCTCCTTCCCTTCTTAGACATTTTTGAGTACTGCCTTTATCTAGGACTTGTATAAGTCCCCCATAATACTTGTTTCTGCCCTCAAAAAGCCCACAGTCTAATGTTGGGGGTGTTGGCAGGAAAAAATCCAACATATAAAAGGGAAATTGCAGTGCAAGTTTGGAAATATGCACAGACTGATCCTGTAACCCAGATGGAGAAAGTAAGGCAAGGCTTCCAAGCAGAAGTCATGCCAGAGCCGGGACTAGAAAGGTAAGGAAGAGTTGACAGGGGAAGGGAAGGAAGACATTCCAGGCCAATTGGACAGCAAAGGAAAGGTCCAGAGGTAAGAAACACGCAGTGGATGGAAAAGTAGAGTTCCTTTCTAGGTGGCTGAGACACAATGAACAAGGCTTCTGGAACAGAGTGATTCTCATTTGAAAAGTTGTGATTCAGAAAATTACTTTAAGACTGTTCAGTGGACATCTTTCAAAAAACATTCTGGGTTGTCAGAGGCTCCGTGTCTAATGTTTAAGGAGTGTTTTGGTGATGTGATGAGGGGCTCGGACTTTATCATGTACAACAGGAGTTTCTGAATGGAATTCAGTTATCCATGTATTCCTTGGGGGTGTGCGTACGTGTGTGTGTGTGTGTGTGTGTGTGTGTGTTGGAGACAGGGTTTATTGCATTCATCAGATTTTCCAAGGGGTCCGACTTAAGAAAGAGTAAGCACCATTGCTGTGGGTCGTTGAAGGGTTTTAAGCAGAGGAAGGGCATGCTTTGATGGATATTTTAGAAAGACATTTTTTTTAAGAGATTGTATTGATTTATTTGATAGAGAGAGACCAGCTAGAGAGGGAACACAAGCAGGGGGAGTAGGAGAGGGAGAAGCAGGCTTCTACTGAGCAGAGAGCCCGACGTGGGGCTCGATTCAAGGACCCTGGGATCATGAGACTGAGCCACCCAGGCGCCCCTAGAAAGACATTTCTGTAGAGAGGATGGATGTCAGGCTGACAGGTGCGCGGCAGGGAGGCCAGCTAGGAAGTTGTGGGCAGTCACCCAGGCGAGAAATCACTAGAGCTTGAATTGGGGCAATGGTAACAGAGACGCAGAGCTGCACACTGATTTGGGAATTACCAAGAGGTTAAAATGTCAAGGCTTGGCAATGGCCTGGCTGATGGGAAATGAGGGATGTGGAGGAGTCAAAGATGGCTTCTGGGTTTCTGGCTTCGAAAACAGTAGCCCTGTTGTCACTCACTGAGAGGGAAGAGAAAGGAGAGAGTAAATTTAGGAAGGAAAAAAAGTTCAGTCTGAATTGAAGGTTCCTGGGACTCCCAGATATGTAGTGATACACACCGGGGGTACGATTTCAAAACTCATGAGCAAACAGATGACAGTTAAAATCATGAGAATTTTCAGGAAAAAAGAGCAGAGAATGAGTAGAGGGGACGAGACTTTAGAGCTACCCAGTTGTAAGGGAAAGCACTCCTGTATGTTTCTCCCTCTCCAGTAACAGCACTGAACATTTCTGGCCACCGAAAAGGGGTGTGTGTGTGTGTGTGTGTGTGTGTGTGTGTCTTGCAGTAGGTGTTTCCCGCACCAAGCAACTCTCAGACGCCAGCTGATGTCCTATAATGTCACTCAATTCTGACACTATCTACCAGGAGACAGCCTCAGATCCCACAGGTTAGGGGTTCAGATCGTCCCTCTTACCGCGGTTTTCATGACACACCCCCCACCCCGGGTTTGATTAATTTGCAACAGTAGCTCACAGAACTTAGAAAAGCATTTTATTTACTAGATTACTAATTTATTTAAAAAAAAAAAAAGGATCTAACTCAGGAGCAGCCAGAAAGAAGCCAGGCATAGAGCAAGGTGTGTGGGAAGGGGGCTGGGCTTCCACATCCTCTCCAGGAAGCCTCTCTCTGGGAGATCCATATGCTCTCCAGCCCGGAAGCTCATCACACTTCCAGTCCAGGAATATTTATGGAGTTTAATCAGTAGCTCCCCTTCTTCCCAGAGGTTAGTAGAAAGGGCTGAAAGCTCCGACCCTCTGATTACTTGGTCTTTCTGGCTATTAGCCCCATTCTGAGGCCATCTAGGGACCCCACCCAAAGTCACCTCATTACCTGCAACTCCAGTGTGCTCAAAAGGGGCCCACTATGGATAACAAGACACTCGTGTCACTCGGGAAATTTCAGGGGTTTTAGGAGCTTTGTGCCAGGAACCAGGACTGGTCATATATATTTATTATACCACACCAGTCCGATCTACTGCCCTCTTTTACCAGGTGAGGGAAATGGGGTCCAGAAAGGTTAAAGAACTTGCTGAAATTCAAAGTCATCCAAGTGGGTAACTCTCAGAAGAGGGGCTGGGAACTCAAACCTTTTAAGTCTTCGCCTGCTCTGTGTTTCCCGGGAGACTCATGTTGGAGAACCTGAAAATGAGGTGAGCTGACATGCTCTGATTTGTTTTATAATGTCTAAATCCATCACCCTTTCAGTGGAGGAGATTTTAGTTGTACCTGAAATTTTATTTTTGATTGGTGCTACATTTTTTTTTCACTTACCCCCACCCTCACCCCAGCCCTGTCTCTTTAAAGCACACCACTTTTCCAATTCCAAAGTTGTCCTCATTGCTTAGACTGCATTTGGAACTGGACTCTGGGAAGTGCTACTAGGGTTTGCGAATGGATTCGCTCACGAAGAACCTTAATCTCAGTGGTGGCAAATTCTTCCTTTGGCTTTTTAAAAACTGAGGTCTATTAAGGTACGATTTTCCTAGTGCAAATTTTACCCTTTTTAGTGTATGGTTCCCTGAGCTTAACCTATCATCATATAACTAGCACTACTATTAAGATATAGAACATTCCCATTCCCCCCAAAGCTTCTTTTATTCTTTATAGTTAACCAACCCCAATACCCACCTCCAACCTCTGGTGACTAATAATTTCTTTTCTGTCCCTATAATTTTTCCTTTTCCAGAATGTCATGTAAATGAAGTTTTGTAATATCTAGACTTTTGAGTCTGTTTCTTTCCCACAGCCTAATTCTTTGAGATTTATCCATGTTACGTGTATCAGTACTCAAAAGCCAAAAGTCCATCAAGTACCTTTGAAGATCTATTTACCTTTATTAAGTGCTTCATGAACTGGACAGTTCCCATCTAGCAAGTAGAGGGGAGCTCTGTACAAAACAGAAGGATTTTATAGACAAACATGGGCTGGGACCTTTAGCAAAAGAAAAGATTGCTTCTGACAAGGTCACCTTCCTTTAGGGAGATAGACAGGGTGTCTTGTTAGGTGGATTACTTTGTTTTTCTTTGGGGGATGGAGAGGGCCCTTGTGACAGATGAACTCGTGGAAGCTCACCAGAAAATTCTGACTGGTTAGTTAAGACTGTATTCTAGGGAAGGTTGAAATTGCCATTAGGTTAGGTATTAAGCCCTGGTTTGGTGACTTGGCCATAGCATGAATAACTCTGTTTTGGGCTTCGGTTGCTTTTTATTTTTTAAACAGTACTTTTTTTCCATTCTATTGCTGAATAGTATTTCATTGTTGGATGTGCCACAGTTGGTTTATCCATTGACCAGATGAAGTTCATTTGTTTGCTTCTAGTTTCTGGCAGCTATCATTAAAGCTGCTATAAATACTTGAATATAAGTTTTGGTGTGAGCTTAGGTTTTAATTTCTCTTGGGTAAACACTGAAAAGTGGCAGTGTATTACTGGAATGTATGCTCGATGAATGTACAACTTTATGAGAAACTGCCAGTTTCTCAAAGTAGTTGAACCAATTTCCATTCCTACTGACAGTGTACAAGAGTTGCAGTTGTTCAACATCATTGTCATCACTTGGTATGGTCAGTTTTTTGTCTTTGATTTTTAACCCTTCTCTTAGGTGTGTAGCAATATGTCATGGTGGTTTTAATTTGCATTTCCCTAATGACTAATGATGTTGGTCATATTTCTGTGTGTTTAATTGTCACCCTATATTATGTTTGTTTGGTGAAGTGTTTCCTAAGATCTTTTGCCTATTTTTAATCAGGTTGTTTGTTTCGAAGATATTTTTTCTCCGGTCTGTGGCTTCAGTTTTCATTTTTTTAAGAGCACTTCCTTTGGGGAGCAGAAGTTATTAGTTTTGATGACATCCACTCACGGAAAAAAATAGCCCTAGAATAAACACTGCTCTAGTCCTACCTAATTGAGTTTAAAGGAAGACCTGAAAGGAAAAGTGTTTCATGAACTTAACTAGATCCCATAAAAATGTTCAAAAATATGTAAACAAATACAGAAACATCTGATATGAGGTGAAAGTTACAATTCCTGGTTTCCACTTACAAAATAATAGACAAACAAAGGATTAAAAATTCAACCCACAGAGAAAAATTAGCCATCCAAAAGGGACCCAGAAATGACATAGAATATAAAATTAGTAGACAAGAGCATTAAAATAGTTCTACATAGTTCTGAAACTAGAGGAAAGATTATACATGTTAAGCAGGGACACAGTAAATATAAAAAAAAATCACATAAATTGAACTCTTGAGATGAAAATTGCAATTAACTGGAAGGAGTTGACAGCAGATTGACTGCGGAAGAAAAGATTGGTGAACTTGAAGACAGCAATAGAAACAATCCAAAATGAACAGAAAAGACAAAATAAAATGAACAAAGAATCAGTGAGAACTGCAGTTGGTCAAATAGATGTGTAAGTCTACTGTCGGAATGTACCGTTTTTTCCTAGATGCTTTCAAGAGTTTCTCTTTATCATTGGCTTTAAACAATTTGATTATAATGCACTTTTGTAGGTTTTTTTTTGTTTTTGTTTTTGTTTTTCCTGAGTCATGTATTTGGGTTTTTTTGGGCTTCTCAGATCTGTGGGTTTATAATTTACATTCAGATTTGGACATTTTCTCCATTACTTCATCAACTATTTTTTCTGACCTTCTTTCCCCTGTTCTTTCCAATGACATGTATATTTGACCTCCGAAAGTGAGTAAAATAGAAGACTTTTTTTATTGTCTAAACTCCTTTGAAAGATAATTGACTCTTTAAGGCAAAATAATAACAATGACTTGTTGGGTGTATAATTTATGTCGAAGTGCAATGTGTGAGAGCAATAACACAAAACTTAGGAGGGGTGAAATTGAAATACACTGTTGTAAGATTCTTATATTTTATATGAGGTGATATAGCAGCACTTGAAAAACTGCATTAAGATAAAGATGTATACCCTAAAGCAATCTACACATTTAATGCAATTCCTATCAAAGTACCATCCATTTTTTTCAAAGAAATGGAACAAATAATCCTAAAATTTATATGGAACCAGAAAAGACCTCGAATAGCCAAAGCAATATTGAAGAAGAAAGCCAAAGTTGGTGGCATCACAATTCCGGACTTCAAGCTCTATTACAAAGCTGTCATCATCAAGACAGCATGGTACTGGCACAAAAACAGACACATAGATCAATGGAACAGAATAGAGAGCCCAGAAATAGACCCTCAACTCTATGGTCAACTAATCTTCGACAAAGCAGGAAAGAATATCCAATGGAAAAAAGACAGCCTCTTCAACAAATGGTGTTGGGAAAATTGGACAGCCACATGCAGAAAAATGAAATTGGACCATTTCCTTACACCACACACGAAAATAGACTCAAAATGGATGAAGGATCTCAATGTGAGAAAGGAATCCATCAAAATCCTTGAGGAGAACACAGGCAGCAACCTCTTCGACCTCAGCCGCAGCAACATCTTCCTAGGAACATCGCCAAAGGCAAGGGAAGCAAGGGCAAAAATGAACTATTGGGATTTTATCAAGATCAAAAGCTTTTGCACAGCAAAGGAAACAGTTAACAAAACCAAAAGACAACTGACAGAATGGGAGAAGATATTTGCAAATGACATATCGGATAAAGGGCTAGTGTCCAGAATCTATAAAGAACTTAGCAAACTCAACACCCAAAGAACAAATAATCCAATCAAGAAATGGGCAGAAGACATGAACAGACATTTCTGCAAGGAAGACATCCAGATGGCCAACAGACACATGAAAAAGTGCTCCACATCACTCGGCATCAGGGAAATACAAATCAAAACCACAATGAGATACCACCTCACACCAGTCAGAATGGCTAAAATTAACAAGTCAGGAGATGACAGATGCTGGCGAGGATGCGGAGAAAGGGGAACCCTCCTACACTGTTGGTGGGAATGCAGGCTGGTGCAGCCACTCTGGAAAACAGCATGGAGGTTCCTCAAAATGTTGAAAATAGAGCTACCCTATGACCCAGCAATTGCACTGCTGGGTATTTACCCTAAAGATACAAACGTAGTGATCCAAAGGGGCACGTGCACCCGAATGTTTATAGCAGCAATGTCTACAATAGCCAAACTATGGAAAGAACCTAGATGTCCATCAACAGACGAATGGATAAAGAAGATGTGGTATATATACACAATGGAATACTATGCAGCCATCAAAAGAAATGAAATCTTGCCTTTTGCGACGACATGGATGGAACTAGAGGGTATCATGCTTAGCGAAATAAGTCAATCGGAGAAAGACAACTATCATATGATCTCCCTGATATGAGGGAGAGGAGATGCAACATGGGGGGTTAAGGGGGTAGGAGAAGAGTAAATGAAACAAGATGGGATTGGGAGGGAGACAAACCATAAGTGACTCTTAATCTCACAAAACAAACTGAGGGTTAATGGGGGGGGTGTGGGGGGTTGGGATTATGGACATTGGGGAGGGTATGTGCTATGGTGAGTGCTGTGAAGTGTGTAAACCTGGCGATTCACAGACCTGTACCCCTGGGGATAAAAAGATATTATATGTTTATCAAAAATAAAATTTAAAAAAAAAAAAAAAAAAAAAAAAGATAAAGATGTATACTATAAACCTTAAAGCAAGTGCTAAAATAACAAAACAAAACATTATGGCTAATAATCCAAGAAATGAGATTACGTAGAATCATAAAATATTCTCACTTACTCCCGAAGGAGGCAGAAAAAGAGGACAGGGGTGAAAAAGAACAGATGGATCAAATAAAAAACAATATGATTAATTTAAACCTAGGCATATCAATAATTTCATTAAATTTAAATAATCTACACATCAGAATTGAAAAGCAGAGGTTGTCAGACTTGGTTTAAAAAAAAAAAAAAAGCAAGTCCCAACTATATGATACATAAATAAAGCCAACCTTGGATAGGAAGATACAAAAATGTTAAAAGTAAAAGGATGTAGAAGAGGAAATCCCATGCCAACACTAATCAAAAGCTGGAGAGGATGAATAACAAAGTATATTTTAGAGCAAAGAATATTGGTAGGAGCAGAAAGTCATGTCATAATGCTATAGGACTTGGATCATCAAAAGGACATAAAAATCATAAATATTTATGCATCTAATAGCAGAGTTTGAAAATTCATGGATCAAAATCTGATTGAACTGTCAAGAGAAATGGACAAATCCACAATTATATTCAGAGTTGAGCACTCTTTCCAGTTATGGAAAGTTTTTATAGAAGACTTAAACAACAATGTCAACCAACTTAATCTAATTTACATTTATAGAATATCCCACTCAAAATATTCCACTTTTCAAGCACACACAATATACTTACCAAGCTAGGCTATATTCTGGACCATCAGATGAGATTCAGTAAATTTTAAAGGATTAAAGACATACAAAATATATACTGTGACTTCACTATAATTAAATTAGAAATTGCTAGCAGAAAAATATATGGGAAGTCCTCAAATATTTGGAAACCAAAGAACACATTTCTAAATAATCTGTGGATCAAAGAAGTAACCAAGAGATAGATGAGAATGTATATTGAACTGAGTAAAAGTGAAATGCAATATATTGGAATTTGTGGGATGTTCCTAAAGCGGTACTTAAGAGGAAATTTATAGCACTAAATTATTAATTATTAAATGGTTAATAGCCTTAAATTATAACACTACAAATTCAAACTAATGAACTGGATTTCAAGCATAAGCAAAATGAGGGAAATTAACAAATTAAAACCCATGTAAACAAAAGAAACAAACGATGAAAGTGAAAAATCAATAAAATAGGAAAAAAAGGAGATAAATGC
>NW_019154144.1:608439-659673 GCF_002288905.1 Enhydra lutris kenyoni | reverse complement strand
AACCAAGATCAATAAAAGATCAGTAATATTGCTAGACTTCTAACCAAATTGATCAGGAAAAAGAGAGAAGACACAAATTTCCAAAATCAGGAATAACAGAGACAACATCACTACAGAATCTATAGATACTAAAAGGATAATATGGTAATATTATTAACAACTTAATGCCTATAGTTTGACAACTTCCATTTAAAGGAAAAATAATCCTTGAAACATACATACTACTAATTCATTCAAGGAAACCAAGATCAATAAAAGATCAGTAATATTGCTAGACTTCTAACCAAATTGATCAGGAAAAAGAGAGAAGACACAAATTTCCAAAATCAGGAATAACAGAGACAACATCACTACAGAATCTATAGATACTAAAAGGATAATATGGTAATATTATTAACAACTTAATGCCTATAGTTTGACAACTTCCATTTAAAGGAAAAATAATCCTTGAAACATACATACTACTAATTCATTCAAGGAAAATTGATAACATAAACAATGCTATACCTGTTAAAGATACTGAATTTGTAGTTAAAAATATTCCCATAATGAAAACTACTGGGGCAGAATCCACCAAATATTTAAAGAGGAAATAATACTAAATCTGTACAAACTTTTTCAGAAAATTTTAGAGAAGATAATGCTTCTCACCTCATTCTATGAGGCCAGCTTTACTCTGATACCAAAACCAAAGATATTAGAAGGAAAAACAAAAATAAACCTACAGACCAATAATTACCATGAGTGTAAATGCAAAAGTTCTTAGCAATCCTTTAACAAGTTGAATTCTACCATATATAAAAAAGATAACACATCATATTCAGCTGGTTTATTTCAGGAAGGCAAGGTTGGTTAACATTTGCAAATGAATCAATGTAGTTCACCATATTCACAAAATAAAAAAGAAAAGCCACTAGAAAAACAAAAACAAACTACATAATTTTCTCAATAGATACAAAAAATACATTTGACCAAATATAACATACATTCCTAATAAAATTTCCCAACAACTTAGGAATAGAAGTGGTCCTCTTCCAATTAAGTAACAGCATCTGTAAAAAACCTTTAGCAGACATCATACTTTTAATATTAAGTGGCTGAATATTTTCTACTAAGATCAGAAATAAGGCAAGGGTGACTATTCTCACTACTTCTCTTCAACATTGTACTGGAGATTCTAACCAGTATAATAAGGCAAGAAAAATAAATTAAAGACACCCAGATTGGAAAAGAAGAAGTAAAATTGTCTTTATTTTGCAAACAACGTGATCATTTATGTATAAAATCCTATGAAACTTACAAAGAAGTAACTACAACTAATAAGTAAGTTCTATAAGTTTGTAGGACAGAAGATTAGTGTAGAATTTCAATTTTGTTTCTATAACTAAGAATCAGAATTTGAAGTAAAAATGTCCAGAAAGATGAAATACGGATAAAGGTAAGATCAGCACATTGAAAACTATAAAACTATAAACTATAAAAAATTGCTAAGAGAAATGAAAGATCTAAATAGAGATGTACCATATATATGTATTGTAAGACTCAGTATTGTTAAAATGTCAGTTTTACTCAGTTGTCCCAGTGATTCAATATAATTTCTATCAAAATCCCTGCAGACCTTTTTGCAGATTTTGACGGGCTGATTCTAAACTTAATATGAAAATGAAAGAGACCTACAATACCCAAAACAACTTGGAAAAGAACAAAGTTGGAAAACTTATCATCTTGATTTCAAGGCTTATTATAGAGCAATAATCTATACGATGTGGAATCAGAATCCAGATAGACAAATAGATCAATGGAAAAGCATAACGACTTCAGAAATTAGAATATGCAGTCAGTCATTTTTGATGAAGGTATAGAGGTAATTCAGTGGAGAAATCAAACTCTTTCAATGAATGGTACTATAACAATTGAATATTCCCACATAAATATAATCATATGAAAAGTTTTGATCCATAGTCATACCATTTAAAAAGTCTACACAGAATGGATCATAGACCTAAATATGAAACTAAAATGTACATTTAAAACCTGAAACTATGAAACTAGGGAAAAACCTTTACAACCTTACATGGAGCAAAGATTTTTTGGATACAAAACCAAAAGCATGGTCCATAAAAGAAGGAATGATAAATTGAACATCTTTAAGATGAAGAATTTCAAGTCTACAAAAGACAAGCCACAGATTGGCAGAAAATATTTGTCAATTACATATTCTATAAGGACTTGTATCCAGAATATATTTTTAAAAAGAAGTTTCAAAACTTGAAGATGGCCATATAAAAGTTTCCTGAACTCACTTTCTCCCATGGACTCACCAAATCTACGGCTACACATGGAACAATTTCTCTGAAAGAAATCCAGAAACTAGCTGAGTGACTCTTACACATCACACAAATGAAGAAAAAACCCACACTAGAATGGGTGGAAAAGGCAGAGACACATGTCAATCTCACGAGAACCCAATCCCCAACATAGCAATATACAAACCAGAAGGAACTCACAACTCTCAGCTTCTCCCTAACGAATGAAGGGTTTGGACCCAACATCTAGCATTCCTATCATTAAGACTTACACTTGAGGGACAGACTCCCAAAACAAATGGCTCTGAAAACCTATAGGGGGCTTGCATCTATGAGACCAGCCAGATTGGAGCAAACAAAGAAACAGTTCTTTGGGCCTGGGAGGACTCCCTGTGGTCATACCCCTAGGGCTCAGTGCAGAAGCAAAAATCCAAATGCATATCTCCCAGTCTTTCCCTTAAAGAGACCTGTTTGCAGCCTGAGGGCTAGGCTTCCAGTTTAACATACATCTAGGAACTGACTGTGATCCTGCCCAAAACTGGGGAGGCAAGCACCATCTCCACTTTTTCCTCTGTTAGTATCTTCCTGAAAGGAGCATGTGCACATGTTTGGAGCCCTGGATTTTGTGGGTGCGGCCCAGAAGACTCACCCCTTAACTGCCTGGTGCTGGTTCAGCAGAGCTTGTATTGAAGGGTCCCCCAAGACTTTAGCAAACAAAGAAACAGTTCCTAAGTGGCTATGCCCCAGGGCTCTGTGCAAAGGGAGCAGACAGAAACTTCCAGCTCTTGTCTTTTCCTGAAAGAGGTCGATTTGCATACTTGAAAAACTGTTGCTTGAGAGTCTGGCTTCCAACCACTCTTCATCTAGGTGCTGAGATCCTCCCCTTTGAGGCACTCACAGATCTTGGCATACCTTTACTATTAAGAGCCAGTAAAGGGGCACCTGGGTGGCTCAGTGGGTTAAAGCCTCTGCCTTCAGTTCAGATCATGATCCCAGGCTCTCTGCTCAGCGGGGAGCCTGCTTCCCCCTCTCTCTCTGCCTGCTTCTCTGCCCACTTGTGATCTCTGTCAAATAAATAAATAAAATCTTAAAAAAAAAAAAAAAAAGAGCCAGTAAAAACAAAAAAGGTGGCTTGGACAATTACAACGGTTTGAGAGGCAACCAAGGTCTTAGCCTGGACTGAATGACAAGGTTTATCTCCTACATGAGATCATTCTGTGAATATTGGAAGAGGTAGCTGTTTTCTCCAGTGCATAGAAACCAACACAGAGAGGAAAGAAAAGTTAAGAGGAATATGTTCCAAACAAAAGAATGAGATAAAACTCCAGAAACAAACCTTGGTGATTCACAAAGATAAATTGTTTACCTATTAAGAGTTTAAATTAATGATGTGCTATGGTGAGTGCTGTGAAGTGTGTAAACCTGGCGATTCACAGACCTGTACCCCTGGGGATAAAAATATATTATATGTTTATAAAAAATAATAATAATAAAATAAATAATAAAAAATTTTTTAAAAAGAGTTTAAATTAGTGGTCATAGTGGCTTCACAGAAATACAGACGATCATAAGACTACTATGAAGACTTATATGCCAACAAATTGGACAGTCTAGCAAAAATGGATAAACTTCTAAAAAAAATACAACCTACCAAAGACTGAATCATGAAGAAACAGAAAATTTGAATAGAATTACTAGGAAGGAGATTGAATCAGGACTGAAGAACCTACCAACAAAGAAAATCCAGGACCAGATAGCTTCAGTGGTGAAATCTACCAAATATTTAAGGAAAAAAGAGTATCAATCTTTCTCAAATTCTTCCCTCCCCCCAAAAAAGAACACAAGAAAACACTTACAAACTCATTTTATGAGGCCAGCATAACCCTAATACCCAAACCAAGGCAAAGACATATATATGAAAATTACAGGTCAGTATCCCTGATGAAAATAGATGCAAAAATTCTTAACAAAATATTGGCAATCCAAATTCAACAATACATCAAAAAGATCATTTGCCATATCTAGTGGGATTTATTCCAGGGATGCTTGGATGGTTCAACATCTGAGTGTCAAACAATGTGATATACCACATTAACAAAATGAAGGGGAAAACCGTATGATCATCTCAACAGATGCAGAAGAAGCTTTTTTTTTTTTTTAATTCAACATCCATTCATGATAAAAACTTTCACAAAGTGGGTTTAGACAGAATATACCTCAATGTAATAAAGGTCATCTGTGACAGGCCCATAGCTAATATCATGCTCAGTGATTAAAAGCTAAAAGCCTTTCTTCTATCATTGGGAAGAAGACATGGATGCCTACTCTTCCCACTTTTGTTCAACATAGTACTGAAAGTTCTGTCAGAGCCATTAGGCAAGAAAAGGAGATAAAAGGCATCCAAACCAGAGAGGAAAATGTAAAACTAATTCTGTAGCAAGTGGCATGTTATTATATACATAAAACCCTGAAGACTCCAACCAAAAAGTGTTAGAACTAATTAAGAAATTCATTAAACTTGTAGGATACAAAATCAATATATAAAATTCAGTTCTTGGTTCTATACACTCACAACAAACTATCAGGAAGAAAGTTAAGAAAGAAATTCCATTTACAATTGCATCATAAAGAATAAAATATCTAGAAATAAATATAACCAAAGAAGTAAAAGATCTGTACCCTGAAAAGTATAGATATTAATCAAAGAAATTAACTAAGACAAATAAATGAAAAGACTTTCCATGCTCATGGATTATAAAAATTAATATTGTTAAAATGTCCTTACTATTTGAAGCCATCTACAGATTCAGTGCAATCTCTATGAAAATTCCAATGGCATTTTTCACAGAAATAGAAAATCCTAAAATTTGTGTGGAACTACAAAAGACCCTAAATAACTAAAACACTCTTGAGAAAGAACAAAGTGAAAGGCATCACACTTTCTGATTTCAAACACTATTACTGAGCAATAGTATTCAAAATAGTACAGTATTGGCATGAAAGTGGACACATAGATCAATGGAACAGAATAGAGAACCCAGAAATAAACTCATACACCTATGGTTAATTTATGACAAAGGAGCCAAATGTATACAATCCAGGAAGGATAATCTTTTCAGTAAAAGATGTTGGGAAAACTAGACAGCCACATGCTAAATAATCAAACTGGACCACTATTTTATACCATATACAAAAATCTCAAATTGGATTAAAGACTTGAACGTATAACCTGAAATCATAAATCTCACAGAAGAAAACATTGGGGGGTAATCTTGACATCAGTCTTAGCAAGATTAGATTTTTCAGATTTCACACTAAAAGGAAAGGCAACAAGAGCAAGAATAAATGAATGGGACTACATCAAACTAAAACTTTTGCTTAGCAAAAGAAACCATCAACAATATGAGAAGGTAACCTATGGAATGGAAGAAAACATTTGTAAATTATGTTTCTGATAAGAGATTAATATCCAAAATATGAAAAGAACTCATGCAACTCAATAGCAACAACAACAAAAAAAAAAAAAAAAAAGAGGAGAAGTAAAAGAAATTTGGTTAGAAAATACATAGAAGAAATGAATAGACACTTCTCCAAAGAGGACAGCATCACTAATCATTAGGGAAATGAAAATTGAAACCACAATGAAATATTTTCTAACACCTGTTAGAATGGCTGTCATTAAAAAGACAGAAGATGACAAGTGTTGGTGAGGATGTGGACAAAAGATAAGCTTTGTGCACTATTGGAAGGAATGTGAAGTGGTATAGCTACTATGGAAAACAGTTCATAAGTTACCCAAAATAATAAAAATAGAACTACTATATGATCCAATAATTCTACTTCAGGGTACATATCTGAAGGAAGCAAAATCACTATCTGAAAGAAATATCTGCACCCCTGTGTTCATTGCAGCGCTTTTTATAGTAGCCAAGATTTGGAAACAACTTCAGAGTCCATTGATGGATGGATGGGTAAAGAAATTGTGAGATACGTGGATAGATAGATCTACTATATGTAGTTTTCCATGGTAACTGTACCATTTTACATTCCCTCCAATAGTGCACAAGGCTTCTCTTTTGTCCACATCCTCACCAACACTTGTCATCTTCTGTCTTTTTAATGACAGCCATTCTAACAGGTGTTAGATAATATTTCATTGTGGCTTCAATTTTCATTTCTCTAATGATTAGTGATACTGCCCTCCTTGGAGAAGTGTCTGTTGCACATTTTCCAGCCAGATTTCTTTTTCTTTTCTTTTTTTGCTGTTGAGATAAGTATACATCTATCTATCTATCTATCTATCTATCTATCTATCTCTGAATACTATTCCACCGTAAAAAAAGAAAGGAAGAAATCCTGCTATTTCTGATAACATGAATGGACCTTGAGGGCACTATGCTCAGTGAAGTTAGTCAGAAAGAGTAAGACAAATACTGCATGATCTCACCTTTATGTAGAATCTAAAAAACCAAACTCACAGAGAGAAGGGATTGGTAGTTGCCAGAGGCATGGGTAGGGGGTGGGAGAAATGGTTGAAGGTCATTAAAAGGTACAAACCTCCAATTACAAGATAAATAAATTCTAGGGATGTAATGTAAAGCATGGTGACTATAGTTACCAATACTCTGTTATGTATTTAAAAGTTGCTAGGAGGGGTGCACCTGCATGGCTCAGTTGGTTAAGCGACTGCCTTTGGCTCAGGTCATGATCCCGGAGTCCTGGGATCGAGTCCCGCATCGGGCTCCCAGCTCCAAGGGGAGTCTGCTTCTTCCTCTAACCTCCCCTCTCATGCTTTCTCACTCTGTCTCTCTCTCTCTCAAATAAATAAATAAAATCTTAAAAAAAAAAAAAAAAGGATTTCGTATTTAAAAAAAAAAGTTGCTAGGAGAGTAGATCTTAAAAGTTCTCAGCACAAGAAAAAAAATTATTCCTATGTGAGATGATGGATGTTAATTAAACTTACATGGTAGTCATGTTGTAGTGTATACATATTTCAAATCATTGTGTTGTATACCTTAACCTTATACAATGGTACATGTTGACAATATCACAATAAAACTGGGAGAAAATACTGTCAAAACTCGATAATAAGAAAATAAGCACCCCAATTTTAAAAGATTTGGTGAGGGCAAATATGTAAACAGACACACTGCCAAAGAATATATAGTATGTCATAGAAACATCCAAAAGGATGCTCAACATCATTAGGAAAATAGACCTTAAAACCACAATGATTTATTATATACTTAGCACAATGGCTAAAATTAAAAATTCTCATCATACCAGGTGTGCTGGTTGAGGATGTGATTTCCACAACTGGAATGACATACATGACAGTGCCGTACAATGACAATACGAATATAAAAGGATACAAACTCTTTGGAGAGCACCTTTGCACTTAGAAAGAGACATGACCTGAGTACTCCAATCCTTGGTATTTAGTCAAGAAACATAAAAACATATGTCCAAACCAAGACTTTTATACAAATATTCATAGCAGCTTTATTTGTAAGAGGCCAAAAGTGGAAACAATCCAAATTCTATCCACAGGTAAATGAATTAAAATATGTATTATATCTGTATAAAAGACTACTACTTGTGAGTTGAAAGGAGTGAACTATTGATACGTACTACAGTAGGGATGAATTTAAAAATAAAACAGAATGAAAGAAGCCCGACAAAAAAAGAAATTTCATACTATGTGATTCCATTTATATGAAATTTCTGGAAAATTCAAGCTCATCTACGGTGATAGAAAGGAAATCAGAAGTTACATGGCATGTGGTTGTGGGGTGAGTAAGAGGGAGGGATTACCAAGGGGCATGTGGAAACTTTTAGGGCTGAATAAGGTCACTATCTTGACTATGATGATGGTTTTATAGACTGATTTGTACTTATGTCAAAACTTATCAAGTTATACACTTTAAATTATGTTCAGCTTACTGTATATTAATTATGCTGAATAAAACTACTTGAAAAAAAGGAGTAGGGAGAAGAAAGAACACTAGGAAATAAGACAGGGAAGTTTCCTAAACTCTCTGATCTTTGCCCCCCCGGCTCCCCGCCCCCCATCCCTTGCAATTGTGCTTATTTGATTTTTTTTTCTTTTAAAAGACTAGGGGCTGGGGCACCTGACTGGCTCAGATGAAAGACCATGCAACACCCCCCCACACTTTTTTTTTAAGTCTTATTTATTTAGAGGCGCCTGGGTGGCTCACTCGTTAAGAGTCTGCCATTGGCTCAGGTCACCTTCCCAGGGTCCTGGGATTGAGCCTCACATCAGGCTCCCTGCTCTGCAGGAAGCCTGCTTCTCCCTCTCCTACTCCTCCTGTTTGTGTTCCCTCTCTCGCTGTCTCTCTTTCTGTTCAAATAAATAAATAAAACCTTTAAAAATGTATTTATTTATTTGAGAGAGAGAGAGAGAGCACGAGCATGCGAATCAGGGGAAGGCAGAGAGAGAGAGACTCTCAAGAAGACTCTCAGGAGCATACAGCTCTTGGGGTCATGAGTTTGAGCCCCATGTTGGGTGTAGAGATTGCTTAAAATAAAAAAGAAAGGAAAACAAAAGACTAAGGGCTATATTAGGAGAAATAAAAAACACATAATAACTAAATGCTGATAATATTGTAGTCAAACAATTACATTCTCACCTTACTTGTGGCTATATAAATTGGTATACCACCTTTGGAAAACCAAATGGCAATGCATATCAAGAACTATTTAAGTATATCCTTTATATATTTTTATATCCTTTAATCCACTAGTTCCACTTCCAGAAATGTATACTAAAGAAATAATATTTTAAAAGTGAAATGCTTAGATAAAAAAAGAAACAGTAAAAAGCTTAGTGAAGTAATTTATTTTATTTCATTTTTTTTCAAAGATTTATTTAAGAGAGAGAGAGCTTGCATGTGCATATGAGCAAGGGAAGGAGTAGGTGGAGAGAGAGAGGGAGAGAATCCGAAGCAGACTACTGCTGAGCTCAGAGCCTGATGCAGGGCTCAATCTCACAATCCTGAGATCAAGATCTGAGCTGAAATCAGCAGTTCGATGCTTAACCGACTTAACCACCTAGGTGTCCCTTGGTGAAGTATTTTAAATGGCAGAGGGCAAAAAAAACAAAACCGCAGAATGTATAACAGCAAGGGAATGATTAGGTCATTTTTGTTAGTGCCACCAAAGGAAAGCAAATCAATTGCATCTAGTATCATAAGAAATGCTTATGATATATTATTTTCAAAATCAGAATACAAAATGATTTCTACTCTATTAATGCAATTAGTTAAAAACTATGTCTATGGATGGGAAAGGTTCTAGGGAAATGAAAATGGTTTATTTGTCAGGATGTCATGATTTAGGGTGAATTTCCTCTTACAGTTCTACTTGTGTTGGTATAATATGACTTCTTTAATAAAGAACAAAATAATAAAGATAGATGAAAACAAACCAGTGAATGTATCTTAATATGCAGTTCTCATAGCTACAATACTGAGATTTTAATCAGATGATATGGTACAAAGATGGTTGAACACATTCATTTACCTTCCACCAAGAATCCACTCAAATGACAAAAATTTTTTAAAGACATAAACTTACAAGGACAATGACACTGGAGAGACAGAAAATAAAATTTAGAGAGATTTAAAACACATGAAGAAAGTGGAATCAAAAGATGCAGGATGAAAAAGCTGAAAAGCAACCTGATTTCCATTGTAGGACCCTCCCCCCCAAAAGAGTATAAATTGCCAGCAGCAACTCCCACAACCTGGGCAGCCAACATGAGTGAGGACTCTTCTTTGGGAGATCTGATTAGCCCATGAAAAAAAAACAAAAGATAACCGCACAGAGAGAATGGAGCAGCAGGTCAAATCATGCCCACAGAGCTTACGATGAACACTTTGGACTTCATTCTTATATATGAGCACACTGTCAAAGATCATCAGTCATTTTGGAAAAACATCCAAATGATAGGAGAACAGAAAGTGAAGGAGAGAGAAAGAATCAAAGAAATAATTCAAGAAAACTTTTGCTGAGAGGTGAATATGAGTTTCTAGATTGAAAAAGCCTACTGAGTGTCTAGCACAATGGATGAAAACAGACTCTCCATAAGGCACATAATTCTAAAAATTTAAGTGCACAAAGAAAAGATTTCACAAACATCCATGAAGAAGGAAAAATTGTTTGTGTGCCAATAATCATTCCTCATTCCTCAATATTTCAAAATGCTCAGTAGCACCCTGGAAAGGACTGCTCTAAGTACCTCTGTTCCTGATTTATAATAAGACTTGCCTTTTATGAAATCATATGTCATACATACTTTCCTGTTGGCCTCCTTTGCCTGATTACATTTTGTTTTGTTCTTTTGTTGTGAAATGAATGCTTATTTTCTTTTAAAGGTGTGCATGTATCAACATTGTTGTCTTTATTTTGTTTTACAGTTGTTTTTTCAGCAATGATATTTGAGACTATTACAAATCAAGATCTGCCTGTGATCAAGTGTGTTTTAATCAATCATAAGAAAAATGATTCATCACTGGGGATATCATCATCGTATCCCATGGTAAAGTAATATTAAAATTCTAACTTTAGCTCTTTTCTCTAGAGGCCATACTTTGTAAGCTATCGAGGCTTAGCACGGCTATATGGGTTTTTCCTTTTGTGTGTTTAAATATATTATGTACTTATATGCACTCCATTCTATCCAGAGTCATGTTCTTTCCTGGATTCAGGAAAGACACAGATACTCAGCATGAATAAGTAAAAGGAATTACCCTTTCTCCTTAAAGAGAATTTAGGCTTCTACCTTAAACCCGAGTCCCTAATTTCCAAGTGCCTCCTGGATCTAGATATAACAGATTTTCCATTTGCTCATTAAAACCCACCTATAGGGGCGCCTGGGTGGCTCAGTGGGTTAAAGCCTCTGCCTTCGGCTCAGGTCATGATCCCAGGGTCCTGGGATCGAGCCCCACTTCGGGCTCTCTGCTCAGCGGGGAGCCTGCTTCCTCCTCTCTCTCAGCCTGCCTCTCTGCCTACTTGTAATCTCTGTCTGTCAAAAAAATAAATAAACAAAATCTTAAAAAAAAAAAAATCTTCTAAAACCCACCTATATTTCATTTCTATTTCCCCGAACCTGCACCTATTCTTATATTAATTGATTTCTGTTTATGGGCCTGTCTAGTTTCTGGTCTTGAGAGGTCAGCATTATTTTAGACTACTTCCTCCCCTGCACCTTCACATTCAGTCAGTTACCAAGTCTTGTCAATTCCCTTTCTTTGATAGTTCTCATATAATCACCTCATATTCTCTGGTCTCATAGCCACTTCCCTCGTTAACTCCTCCGTAATCACAATAATATCATAAGTGGCTTCTTCCTTCTCCAGTTCATTCTGATAGGGTTCCCAGACGATTCTGAAGCATGGCTACGTCCTTTACAGCCTGCCTTAGAACCTTCAGTGGCTTCCCATTAAACTGACGTGCAAATTGCTCTGTCATCTGACTCTGGCTCCTTCAGGTTCCAAATTTGTTTTCCATCACCCTTCTTCATGCAATTCTTCTAACAGCTTAGGTATTTACTCAAAGGAAGGAAGCTTAGATAACAGAGAACTGAAAATATTAGAAACATGTAACAAAAAGTGAACATAAAGTGTAGCCAATTCCATGAACATTTCCAGCTAAGGATTCATACCAATATAAAGTCATTCTGTTTTCTTCTACATAAATAGAATACATAAACACATAACATATACTACATGATGCCCTGGACTTCACTCCCTACCCCCTAATATCAGAGATAATAAAAATATTCTCAAATTTAAAATATAGTGTGAAATAGGTTCCCATAACATTCTACATGCATGGAAAACTCCTAATTTAACACATGATTTTTTTATGCCAGAAGCATGGCTGGTTTTACTTTTTTTAAAACAGATATTGGCATCATAACATATTGCTTATTAATAATTAATATTTTTGCGTACAGTATTTCAGTGTGCTCAGAAAAATGTTGATATTATTGGCTATGCTGTTTTAAACATTCGGTGTCTTTTCAACTTAAGAAAATAGCTGCACATATTGAAGTGTTTTCTTAGAAAACACAATCTGTAAAAAAAGCTAATAATTGGTCTTGGTTCCTAGGATTAAGTCCTGTATTTTTTTTTCATGTTGTAGAAGTTATGTTCTTATGCAATATTTAGGATTGTTTTAAGACCTAGTCTCTCAAACAACATTAAACAGATAATCCTACAAATCCTAGATGATGCAAAGATGAGCAGTCTACATAATGTGCTTTCACCTTCCTGAAGTTGAAGCTGCTCCTTTTGGGCATTTTCCCACTTTAGTGGGGAAGTGTATTGTTAGGGGAGCAGCGGTCTTTAAAAAATTTGTTTTGATTTCTTCCACAGTTCACGTTGCTTGGATGAGACATCTTTCTGAGACTCTTACAGTTCAGGAGTGTTTTGAATAACCAAGCATTCTAGTAGACGAAACTTGACCATGTAACTCTATTAAATAAGCAATTACATCCTTAGCTGTATTACCGATAAAACCTGGAACCAAAATAAGATGATTTTACTGTTCCCACAATCCACTTAATTGTTGTTTGAAACCTGAATGCTTTCACCATTTATCATTTCTGTTTGAAGATGAATGTAATATACACTGAGTTTCTCCACTGCAAAGTTACTATTTTCTTTGTAAATAGCAGGTATTTGGGGGCATTTGCCAATATCCTGTTTCTCCTCCAGTTTTCACCTGCTGGTTTTAGCACCCATTGGTGAATCTTGCCTACAACAGTTACTACTATGATGTTTGCCTAATGGTAATTTTCTTTTTCCCTTATTCCCTCTACATTTCTAAATTGGAATTGCGTAAGGAAGAGTTCTCTCTTCTCTCCATTTTATTTATTTATATCAATACAGACTCAGAGATATTTATTTTATTCTGTGATTTATAACCCAAGACTATCAGTTTTATTTTGTTACTCAGATTTGTACAGCTTTTGTCATTGGGAGCTACTTCAGGTTGATTTCTATGTCCCTTCAACCTGTGCCCGTGTTTTCTCAAACACTGACTTACTTTCCAGTAATTACAATATAGTTCAGGCTCATCTTGCATTTTTCCTGCCTTAGCCCTAAAATTAGCCACTTCTCCAAAAAACAAAACAAAACAAAAAACAAAAACAACACTGGGTTTTTTGGAGAATAGTATTTAGAAACCATGGTCTGAGAGCTGGGTGTGCTCATTGCTATTGGGATGTCATTGTCTCTGGGCCCTCTAGGAAATGTATGTATGTATGTTTACAATCTCCCCCACCACCACACATGACACTATGTCTCCCTGTCATCTCTACATCTACCTACTTACCTATCTCTAGATCATCATCAATTCATGCTGATAGCTATGATGTCAATTCAGCATCAAAGGTTTTATTCTACCTTTTCCTCTTTCCATATTTGTATTTCTCTCTCTGGTAGTCAGAAACCAGGTTCTCATTATCTATAATAATTGACTTACATAAACCTGGTAGATATAAAAACAAATTTCAGAATTGCCAACCCACATTCCAGTGAGAAACAGATTTACAAACTAGAATAGTTTGTATAATTCTTTTTGTCTTTAATCATACAGTATCCAGTGTAGTATTTTTCTGTTATTTATGTTAGTTCTTTTCTTTCCCACCCCCTTTATCATGGTTACATTATGAATCTGTAATATAATTAAACTTTTTTTACTATCCCATTTTGAGTTCCCCCCAAATCCTGGTTGTTTTAATTGTTTATTTTTTTAAGTATGTGAGACATGTTTATGGTCCTAAAAGCCAAAGGTGTATAAAAAGATATACTCAAAGAAGTATTACTCCCTCTTCATACCTATAACCAAGTTTCCATCCTTTTCCCACCTACTTCTTGTTTATAGCCAATCCCTTTAGTTTTTTTTTTTTTTTTTTCTTTTTTAGAAAGAGAGAAAGAGTGTGCTGGGCACGGAGGGAGGGGTAGAGGAAGAGAGAGAATCCCAAGCAGGCTCCATGCCCACTGTGGAGCATGACAAAGGCCTTAATTCCACAACCCTGAGATCCCAACCTGAACCAAAATCAAGAGTTGGTCACTTTACTGACTGAGCTACCCAAGTGCCCCCACTTCAGAATTTTTTGTCTTAGTCCTAGATTTCTTATGCCCAAATAAGCAAATACATGTGTATTTTCTGAATCCCCTTCTTTGTTACATGAAGTGGAGTATATGTGAAAGTAGCTAGTTTTCACTTTTTTTCGCCTAACAGTATATCCAGATCACTCCAAATCAGTTCATTGAAATTGTCCTCATACTTCTTTATAGCTGCACAGTACTCCATTATGTGGAGGTACCATTGTTTATTCAACCACTCTTCTGTGTATGAGCATTTAGGTGGTTTCTAGTATTTTGCAATTACTTGTTTGTGGGTATAGGTTTATACATGTAGTCCTCGAGTGGGGGTTGTTGGATGGGTGCACGTGTAATTTCATTAGCTATTGCCAAACATTCCTCCACAAGGGTCACACTGGCTTATATTCCTCCAGAAATGTATGAGAATAGCTGTTTCTTCACAACCTCACCAACACCATGTGTTGTAATACTGAAAAATTTTTGGCAGATTTATAGATGAGAAGTAATACCTCAGTGTTGTTTTAATTTGCATCCTCTAATGATAACTGAGGTTGAACATTTTATTCTTATGTTCAAGGGTTTTCTTGATATCTTCCTATTCAGTTCTTTTCCCCATTTTTCTACTGTGTTTTGGTCATGTGTCCCTCATTGGTAACAAGTTCTTTATATATTAGGGGTATTATATTTATAATATATATTGCAAATATTTTCTTCTAGTATGGCAGATTTTTTACCTTGTTTTGATTTGTTTTTGCTTTATTCTGTGCCTCTCCTTTAAGATCCAGCTCAATTTCTGGACTTCAGTGAAGCCTCCCCACTACAACCCTCCCAGCTTGGTAGTTACTTCTTCCTCATCTGAAGTTCCAGGACACTTAAATTTACCTTTCAAAATAACTAGTATCTTTTTAGAGGGCACATCATATTTCACCTGGTGTTTTAGTTATTCCTTCTTACTAGACTTGAAACACTTTAAGGACAAGATCAATGTCTTTTCTTCCAACTCCCATAGTGCCCAGTACATGGTCTAGCACTTAACAGACACAGAGTAAATGAACTTATCATTTAATTGCTGAATAAATGGGTAAGTAAAACCAGAAGTATGGCATATGATCAGTAGCACAAGACCTACCCTGCTCCTCACCTGAAGAAGCTTGTGTGTGTGTGTTTGTGGGTATGCACACACATGCGAATGCGCGCGCGTGTGTATGTGTGTGTAGGCATGCTACACTATGTGTTTGAGGGTAGAAGGTGAAGGGTCCAGAGACAGAAGTTGCTACTACACCCTCTTTCAACGTGTCTCAATTACTTAAAGTAGGGAAGAAGTGTGGTGGTGGCAAAGAGCCTGTGGGGATATCTGCCCAGAAAATATTTTGTTTTTTAAATTCCCTCCAACACAAATACCAATTTACTATTACTGTGTAGATTCTTATCTACATACCAGTAATCACAAAAGCAGTCACCTATGTCTTATGCATTTTATGACTATTGTTTGTATATTAGTTCGTTAGAGCTGCTGTACCAGAGTATCACAGACTGGGTGACTTAAACAACAAATTTATTATCTCACAGTTCTGGAAGCTAAAAGTCTAAAATCTACATGTCATCAGGGTTGGTTCTTTCTGAAGGCTGTGAGGGAGGCATCTGTTCCAGGCCTCCGTCCTTGACTTCTAGAGGTTTGTCTTCATATTCACATGGCACTTTTCCTAGCAGGTGTCTTCTTCAGATTTCCTCTTCTTATGAGAATCCAACGCAACAGCCTCATTTTGACTTGATTACCTGTGGAAAGGCCTTATATCTAAATAAGGTCACATTCTGAGGTAGTGGGGGTTAGGATTCAACACATGAATTTCAAGGGGACACAGTTCAACACATAACCATATGTAAAACATATTAGAAATGCAGCCTAAACTCAATTATCTTTTTTTTCTTTAAGATTTTATTTATTTATTTGACAGAGAGAGCGAGCAAGCACAAGCTAGGGGGAACGGCAGGCAGAGGGAGAGGGAGAAGCAGGCTCAAGCCCAGCAGGGAGCCCGATGTGGGGCTTGATCCCAGGACCCTGGGATTATGACCTGAGCTGGAGGCAGACACTTATCCAACTGAGCCATCCAGGCGTCCCTCCCTCTATATTTTTTTGAAAGATTTTATTTATTTATTTGACACAGAGAGAGAGTACAAGCAGGGGCAGAGGCAGAGGGAGAAGCAGACTCTGCTGAGTAGGGACCCCGACATGGGGCTCAATCCCAGGACCCTAAGATCATGAGCTGAGCCAAAGGCAGGCGGGCGCTTAACCAACTGAGCCACCCCGGTGCTCCTATCTCTTCTTTTGAGAATTGTAAATAATAGGATTTTCAGTTAGTAATACATTCTCCAGCGCAGTGGGCAGTACATAAACGCGAATCCATTTGATAAAGGTCCCAGCTAAGAAGAGGATGTAAAAACATGCACGAATAGTGAATTCACCTTGTTTCCACACAGGCATCAGAACCCCCAGAAGACCTCGGGTGCGCCTTGAAGCCTGAGAGCACAGAGGCCGTGTATGGAGCAGCCACTGTGGAAGTGGACATGTTGGCATCCATCACGCTGCAAGTACTGGTCAACACCCCGGGGAACATTTCCTGTCTCTGGGTCTTTAAACACAGCTCCCTGAATTGCCAGCCACACTTTGATTTACAAAACAGGTGAGTGGGGGGCAGGGGGGCGGGGGGGGGGGAGCACCCACAAGGATTTTGGGAGGAAAACTTCCTTGCTGTAGAATGTAGTTCACCTGGAGTTTCTTTTCAAATATCTATCCATATCCATCGTAACTGTTATCTCCAGTGAAATAATGAACTAAAAATATAGTTAAGGCATGAATACATGGCGTTATGTGTTTATCAAACCTATAGGATGTCTAACACAGAAAGTGAACTCTAGTGTAAATTACAAACTTGAGTGAGTACCAATATTGGTTCACCAATGGTAACAAACCACACCCATGTAAGATGTTAACAATAGGGAAAACTGTGTGTGTGTGTGTGTGTGTGTGTGTTGGGGGAACATATGTGGGATCTTTCTATACTTTCCACCTGGTTTTTCTGTAAATCTAAAATTACTCTAAAAAATAAAGCCATGTACCTAAAAAATTACATATAGATATAGTTAGGGCCTAAGAAGGCAGTGAGCAGCTGGAAAAATGTAAAACAAACAGGGAAAGAATATTTGGGATTTTTATGGTCTCTTGTTTTAATTGGATCTTGTCTTAAAGATAAAAAGTTAGAAAATGTTCATTACATTCTACTTCAAGTAGCCAGAAGCTTCTTTCTGGGAAATGCTAGGAGAAAGAACATTTGGTTTTAATCTATTTTGTTTCACAGTATGATGAGCAGAATTGCCAGTGATATCCACGAAGTATTTTAATAGGAAACTGATCTGGGTATGATGGAACATGGGCCTCATGATCCAGAAAAATATCTTAGCCAAGAATTGTGATGGAATGGCCAAGTCTGTGTTTGACTCTGTTCTGATTGTGCCCTCCCACCCCCCAACCCGCTGTCTGGGTCCCTCTTGCTGAGACCAGATGGGGGCAGGAAGAAAGAGACAAAAGTCATTCAAATGCCCCTTGGTAATTCTAAGGCTACTTTTCTCTCCAATTCTTGGGGTGTTCTGGTGCCCCATGGTGTAGAGGAGTCTCTGTCTTTCCAGAAACCATGCAGTAAGTGGGACCCAAATGGCCTACAGTGGTTATCCTGCCCGACTGAGGTATGGGGGAACATTTCTGTGACTGACTTGTACCAGATTGTTTGCATTTGTTCCCTTAACGTCAAATAAACTTGTAAATAATTTTTAGGACAGTGGCTATAATTCTAAAGTTTGCTTCTAAATCTTGGAACACATTCATTTTCCTTTCCTCTTTTGAGACTGTATTACTCACTTCTGTTTTTTGGTTATTTGTACCTTGGGGTTAAACCAAAGCACTCTTCTATTAAAAATTTTGGCTTAAAGAAATGTTCTGGTAATCCTATTAAAATTTTATGCCACAACATTTCCCACTGGATTGAGACCAAAAAGCAAATGCAGGGTTGTTGTCATTCCATTAGATTTTGCCTTTTTTGATTTAGGACCAATGGTCCTATTTGTCAGTCCACGTCACTAGTCTTGACTAATAGGTATTAACTTGACTGATCGGTATTACCTAATCTTGTAGATTAGTTAATACTAAAACTATTTAGCAACTTGTCCACGATGGAGACTTACTGTGGAAATCTAGCTCTGGGCTCATGGCTAGAAAGCTTGAATACTTAGGCTGTGATCACTGTCTTCCAGTTGCCTATGATATGCATTAAATGTTCACAAATGATACCAGGAAAATGAGTGGTTCAGAGAACGCAAGCACAGAACCAGAGTATCTGCAGGCACTAATCAAATATATTTCCTACTAACCTACCTACGAATAGTATTCTGGAACCAAGCAGCTTGGAGCTCTAGAGCAGAGCAGGACGTCTCTGCAGAAATGTGCATTTGGATTGCCTGGAGACCTTATTCAAATGCAGATCCTGATTCAATGGATCCAGTGGGTCTGGGCAGGGCCTGAGAGTCTGACTGTCAGTGGATGGTGGGCTGAGACTAACACTGTTAGAGAAATCCTACACTCTTGAGTAGTAAGCATCTAAAGATCAGAAAGCATAAATTTACACCCAACATCACTCAACAAACTATTAGAGAATATTTTAAGCTTTAATGAAAACAGGTATCACTGAACACATCGAAGTTTCTTGGAAAAGATTGCTCCTAGACAAATGTATTGGTATCGAGCCCCTAAGAAATTCAAAGAGCAAAAACCGGGCCATCTTTCTCCTTACATATATGTGATTTTCTCCTTCACATAGGATAATGGCTTGTGTTAGATTTTGCTAGAATTCTTTCATCTACAGAGAGAGTCACGCAGAAGAGAATGTTCCTTAGCTCTGGGTATCTTGCTTGTACAGTCATCTGGGTCTGCAAGTGGGGAAGTGAGGCCGGTGGCCAGGTAACAGAACATGACTGTGAGGTACTCGTCACTGAGGGGAATGGTCTGCTCTTGCTGGCTGGAGTGAACCCCCAAGCCTGTGCATTTGGTCCATCCAAGAGGCCTGAGAAGCATGGGGCGAAGGTGCTGGAATGGAGGTCCCTCACTCTGAGGGGAGGGCCTGAATGAAGTCCAAGTCAAACTAACCAGGCTCCGGCAGAGTGAGAAGCTGCCAGCCCCCGGTGCCACAGTCAGAGATGGAATGTGGGGGCCCCCTGTGCTACCCGCTGACTCAGGGTGAAATTTTATGTTTTAGTTTCACACATTTTCCAAAATAACCAGTTCTCTTTCTTGTTTTTTTTCTTCTTCAGAGGAGTTGTTTCCATGGTCATTTTGAAAATGACAGAAACCCAAGCTGGAGAATACCTACTTTTCATCCAGACCGAAGCTACCAATTACACAATATTGTTTACAGTGAGTATAAGAAGTAAGTGCACCTCACTACGGGGTATTCACAGTATTCCAAAGGAGTGGTTTAGCCCTTGAGCTTTCTGCCAGCTGCTGGGGACACAATATTCAGGTTTCCCTCAATATGTGGTTGAATAGTTGAATTCACTTCAACCATCCGGCATTACACGTGGACTCTCAGAACATTCTCTGTTCAGCCCCCTTTTTTCAGTGACATGACTGACAGGGAAGAAATGGAAAATAATTTTGACCTTGACCGTGGAGTTAGAAGTCCTGGGTTCTTACTCTGGATCTGTTCCTACCACCCTTGGCAGGTCACTTAATCTCCCTGAACCTCAAATTGCCTACCTGTAGACTGGGGATAAAAATACATAGCTCACAGGATTGAAAGATCCCCACACCACCCCATACAGCTCTCTGAGATCGGAAGATGTCCGTGTCCGCTCTAACAAGGTAGTCACCGGCCACACATTGCTCTTGAACACTTGACATGTGGCCAGTGTGACTGAGGACCAGGTGTTACTTTCATTCATGTTAAGATGTTACAAACTGGACTTAAATAACCACGTAGAGCTCATGGATCCTTGATTTGTACAAATGCTAGAGCACTCCGCAAACCGCCAGGAACCATCCAAATGTTGTTATCTGTGGAGGCAACTGTGCAGTTGTCAGAATCACCCCGCGTGTGTGCCTTCTGGCTTCTTGTTTCCTCCCAGTTCTGCGCAGGCCTAGGAATTGCACCCCCTCAGCTCCTAGACACCGAACACTTCACCTCACACGACATGCAGGGACTAGAGGTAGGTGCCTTCACATACATCCTACTGCCTTTAGGGACTAAGGCAGCACTCCCAAATCTCTGGGTTTATTTTATATACTTATTTTTATTATATAAAAATTTTTATATTATATACTTATTTTTTAGGTTTTATTTATTTGATAGAGAGAGAGAGAGTACAAGCAGTGGGAGCAGCAGGCAGAGGGAGAGGGAGAAGCAGACTTCTCACTGAGCAGGGAGCCTGATGTGGGGCTCCATCCCAGGACCTGGGATCATGACCTGAGCAGAAGGCAGGCACTTAACTGACTGAGCCATCCAGGCACCCCTAAGCCATTTTTTTTTTAAGATTTTATTTATTTGACAGACAGAGATCACAAGTTGGCAGAGAGGCAGGCAGAGAGAGAGAGGAGGGGGAAGCAGGCTCCCTGCTGAGCAGAGAGCCCGAAGCCGGGCTCAATCCTAGAATCCTGGGATCACAACCCGAGTGGAAGGCAGAGGCTTTAACCCACTGAGCCACCCAGGCACCCCCCAACCCAGGCCATTTTAAATTAGGTTACCTGGCCACACCTGAGTATGAGGCTTCCTCTTCCTTGTAAGTGACTTGAAGGCACAAAGCCAGGGTCCAGTCCACAGAGGTGCCGTGGCTCAGGGATAACCAGGGACGGTGTTCTGCACGTACCATCTGTGCTGAGGGGGATGCCGCTGGAACCATCTCATTGTCTCACAGCCATTCCCCCTTCATGCGGCTGGGAAAACAGACACACTGGGCACCACTGGAGGCCAGGTCTACGCAATCTGCACCACACTGCCCTCGGGCTTGTGGTCCTAGCTGCTAACATAAAGAGCACCTGTGGCCATTTAGATCCCTAGAAGTGTCACTTTAATTGGGGCTGGGGGTGGTGTGGTAGGTTTCTAAAATCGGCCTGTAAGGCAAAAAAATTAAGTAGAGTCAAAATTTGTCAGAAGTTCTGAAAAGCCCTTTAGTTTACTCTGATATGTGTAGGACCAGAGACCTGAAAGCCCAAAAATCAAAAGAGAGCTTTTGTTTCTCTTTGATTTTGGTCTTGTTCCCTGTCCCCTCCTCAGTCCCTGATCCCACTCTGTGGGACAACGGGTCTCTGTGGTTCAGTTCAATTCGGAAGGGAATCAACGATTCTTTGCTTGCTGTCTTTCTTTTTTTGCCAAGTGTTTAGAGTTGAATTTGTGTCAGATAAGTGGTGTCTGCTGTTGTCTTTATTATATGTAGGGTATCTTCTTTGCATTTCAGATTTATAGTGTAAAAATATGACAACAACTATTCAGGTAAATTCTAACATGCTTTTAGCATTCTGGGCGGTGAGGCTAAAAAAAAAATCAGGCAGAGGAAACTTGGCAACAGCCAATGTGAAAAAGAGGAAAGGGTTTACTAGCAAACCACAAGTTTAGCAGTAACCAGCAGTTAAGGGCTGGTCACCTAAAAAAAAAAAGGAAAGCTGAACCTTGGCAGCATTCATGAGAATGGAATGTCTAGGTTCAGGAAATGAATGGATGATTGTTCTTCTCAGACGAATATTGACAAAACAGAGCAACCAGATAGTGAAGAACTTGGTTAAATTCAAACAGCTGAAGGACTTAACAACGTTTAGCACAGAGAAGAAAATATTTTGAAGGGAGGAGACTGATGGCAGTGTAATGTAATGTACTCTTCTGGCCTATGAGTCAGGGAACCTGGCCTAACTAGTTATACCTTGGATGGGGGCGGGGCACCTGGGTGGCTCAGTTAGTTGGGTAACTGACTTTTGGTTTCAGCTTGGGTCATGATCTTGGGATCATGGGATAAGGCCTATGTGGGGCCTGATCAATGGTCAGAAATTGCAAGCAAGAATAAAAACCATCACATAATGAAAAAAGATATGTGCAATTCATGTAATCAATAAAGGATTAATAATTATAATAGGTAAGTAGCTTCTATAAATCAGTAAGAAAGAAACAGTAGAAAAATGAACAAAAGACGAGTAGACATTTTCACTTTCAGAACACAAAAACTAAATGGTCAATAAATATATTAACATAATAACTGAGAAAACCAAATTAAGACCACACTGAGAGGGGTGCCTGAGGGGCTCAGTCTGTCAAGCGTCTGCCTTCGGCTCAGGTCACGATCTCAGCATCCAGGGATCAAGTCCTGCATCAGGCTCCTTGCTCAGCAGAGAACCTGCTTCTTCCTCTCCCTCTGCTCCTCGCCCTGCTTGTGCCTGTGCTCGCTCTGAGAAATAAATAAGTAAAATCTTAAAAAAAAAAAAAAAAGACCACACTGAGATACCATTTTATACCCACTAGATTGTTGAAAATTAAGAAGTCTTGGTCAGTATACAGAGCAAAAGGAAAGCTCATGTCCTGCTATGTAAGTTAAATTAGTACCACCATTTTGGAAAGCAGATTATCGTTATATGTAGAGCAGGACGTGCTCATACCATATAAACCAGCAGTTTTCCTCCTAGGTATATTATTAAAGAAACTTACAAGCCTGCCTCAGTACAGTACAGAACGTTCATAGTATCATTGTTGGCAAATACAACAGACTGATAACAAGCTAAATGTCCATTGCAAGAAAATGGAATAATAAATGGTAATATATTCACCAATGGAATATTGTATAGCTGTAAAAAAATGAATGTAATATAGCTACATGAAAACCATAAGGCAAAACCACCAACATAAGGCTGGATGAGAAAATGAAGTTATGGAAACCTACATATTGAGGGATACCACATTTTGAAGATCAGAAACAAACAAAGCAAACCAATATATTGTTGGGGGACACACATCTATGTGGTGAAAATATTTTTAAAAGCACAGGAATGATAAACACAAGATTCAGGATAAAGGTTACCTAGGATTGACATGGCAGGGAGCATAAAATAGATTTGAAGATATTTATTAATATTCCAGTTATTAAGTCAGATACGGGTCTGTGGGCATTTGTGTTTATTATTATGCTTTGAAATGTACACTTCATATATTCTTTTGTGCGCATATATATAATATTTTTAAACAAAATGTATTATAAGATCAGAAATTGGAATTTAGAACAGGGAAACTTTCTTTTAAAGGTAAAGGTTTGTTGATAAATGGAATGATCCACCCAGGGAGGTAGTGAACCCCTGTGGCTAGAGGGGTCCACCCAGAAGTGGAAAGTTTGTATGTTAAGCATTGTGGGGAGCCAAAGATGGGGGTGGGGGGAGAGGGGAGGTGTGATGGTCCCAAAAGAACAGGAAGCTAAAACCGAACCTCTCAGTTCTCTTCCAACTCTAACTCTCTCCTACTGTATTTCTGTGTTTTTGTATCAGCATATTTCTGCCTAGTTCTAGATAAAATAAATCATGGGAAGAAAGCTGAGTCTTAAATATATGAGCTTTAAGCTGTTCTCGTTTTCTTGTTCCTATGCAAATCATTATTTGTATTTTTACATGACCTCACTCCACTTAACTTCAGTTGTCTGTAGGTTTATGAAATATCCCAAGAAATTAGCTAAGAAGACAAATGCTGAAGTAGACATTTCAGCCAGAGTTGAATTTAATGTATTGGAATGGAGAAGATACATTATTGTACATATTTGGAGGGGAGCAGATGAGGCTGCTATGGTATAAAATATTTAACCTTCCTTAATAGTGCAGAATTCTTTTTCTGAGGGGGCTGCTAAGACAATTAGTTTTAAAATATTAAAATGTTACTAATTTATGATACTCTAGACACACTGCTTTATACATTAAGGAGACCTTACTTTAGAAAAATGGAAAATCAGGATGCCCTGGTCTGCATATCTGAGAGCATTCCAGAACCGACCGTGGAATGGGTGTTCTGCGATGCACAGAGTGAAAGGTATGACATTTATAGAGGTAATTACTATTTTTGCTTTATTTTTTGGTCTTTTTCTAATATAGCTGACATCACACTGTGTGTACCAATTGCCTTATCAGAAGAATGGGGATGGGATAGTACTTGCCTTACGCTACAGTGATGAAATGAATCAATACACGTGAGCTCATTGCAAGGCTGGCGCCTGCAGATAGTCCCATATGCGTGTTTTCTTTTGTTTTTCATAGGTGCCATAGCTACACTCCCACAAAGTGAGAATTCATGCAGTTTGAACTAATAAAAATTTACTAAACAATTTTGGTGAAAAATGGTACTAAGCAGGAGAAAAAGTAAAAAAAAAAAAAATAGGTTACCAAATGGTAGGAATGTGATCACAAATTTTAGAGGACAAAGAAGAGATTACCTGTAGATACATATGTAACATAAGCATGGGGGGAGGAGGTGGACAGTCTGCACCCCAAAATAATAATAGTTGTTATCTCAGGGTGGTAGAAATATGGGCAAGTAAAATTCTTTGGGTTTTTCTGTATTTTCCAAAATTTCTACAGTGAACTCAATTACTGTTGTCTTCTAGTAAGAAAAAAAATATCATGAAGGAATGATATGTCAACAAAGAAAAGAATACATTTGGCTAAAGTGATAAGGGGGAGAAACGTATGACCCACAGGCTCCAAAAGCAATTCCTGCTTTCGGAAAGGCAGTGGTTAGGGTAACTCCCTGGGAGGAATCCAAGTCTGTCTTACGCTGAGAAGAGGGCGTGAGGGGCATGGGATAGGGATGAGGAGGTAAGGGTTAGGGTGGGAAGACGGTGGGGGTGGGGATGATGGGGTGGAGTGGAGTCTGGGGGTGGGGCTGAGGGGTGACAGTGAGGGCACCAGGGTGGGGGCACAGTGGGGGTGGTGAGGGGGTGGAGGGAGTGGGAGGGCATGGCAGTGGGGATGAGGAGGTGAGGGTGGGGGGCTGAGGAGGGATAAGGGTCTGAGGAAGTGTGGGGATGTGGATGGTGGTGATGAGGGGATGGAGAGGGGGGTGAAGGGGTGAGGGTGAGGGGTACCGTGTCAGGTCCTGAGACCCACTGAATTCCCTCCTGTGTCTCACCATGCCTCTTCCCTGTGAGCTCTGCGGATGGGTGACTTCTGCAACATTCTTCTCTTCCTCTCCCTCATAGTCCTCTTTTGGGCTTCAAAGAAAAGATACCCACCTTGTTGTGCTGTATTGAAACCTAATGGTGCTTTTCCTTTTCTCTTGTCTTTTTTTCCCTCTTTCTTCTTTCTCCACTCATTCTCTCTTTCTCTCTCAACAACAAAAGAGGGCAAAATTTAAGCTTACATAAAAATGTATGTAATCTGGCGTTCCTGACTGACTCAGTTGGGAAAGTATGGGACTCTTGATCTCCTGTGGTGAATTTGAGCCCCATATTGAGGGTAGATCTCACTAAAAAAAAGGAAAAAAGTATGTAATTCTGTCTAGTGTTATTCCTTTTTTTTTTTTTTTAGTGTTATTCTAATTGGTTGAGATAATGAGTAACTACCTAGAAACCTTAGATTTGGGTTTACCTTTCAACACATTTCTTTCTCTCTCTTTTTTTTAAGATTTTGTTTATTTGACAGACAGAGATCACAAGTAGGCAGAGAGAGATGGAGAAGCAGGCTCCCTACTGAGCAGAGAGCCCTATGCGGGACTTGGTCCCAGGATCCTGGGATCATGACCCGAGCAGAAGGCAGAGGCTTTAACCCACTGAGCCACCCCCATGCCCCAACGCATTTCATCCTCTTAAACAGGCTCTAGAACCTTTCACTTTGTTTTTCTCCCTCACTTTCATTTGTAACTTTTAAAAAACATGTTTGGTCAGACAGCTCTTTTTTTCTACTTGCAGCTGTAAAGGGGAGAGTGCAGCTGTTGTTACAAAGGAGGAAAGCGTGCTTCATGAGCTGTTTGGAACAGACATAAGGTGCTGTGCAAGAAACGAGCTGGGCAGGGAGTGTACCAAGCTGTTCACAATAGGTAGGAACCATGAGACGGGGCTCTTCTCTTTTCAGTGACTGTTCCTTAGGAAAAACCCGACACTGAACAGTGATTGCTTAGGTCATCATTCACTTTTAGAGCTGCCATAGTTCTCTATGCCACTTGGAATATTTCGGATTCTGCAGCTGCCAATTTCTTTACGAAAGGGTAGACAGTTTCTAAAGGATTCTTCTATCCAAGCAGCGGGTACCATTTGAGATGACGGTAAAAATCTTTGGTCATTGGAACACTTGGGATGTATTCTGTAACGGGGGGGGGATGGAAAAATCACCTTGTTTTCTCACTCGGGATGTTTTCGTCCTTCCAGATCTAAATCAAACGCCTCAGATCACACCGCCACAGTTATTTCTTAAAGTAGGGGAACCCTTATGGATAAGGTGCAAAGCTGTTCACGTAAACCACGGATTCGGACTCAGCTGGGAGCTAGAAAATAAAGCGCTGGGGGAGGTAATATGACAAGTTTGCATTCTGAAACTGCAGATGGCCGCAAAGTACGGGTTGAAGTCATTAAATTCAAACTCTTGTTTTATTAAAATCCAGGGCAGCTCCTTTGAGATGAGTACCTATTCCACAAACAGAACTATGATACGGATTCTGTTTGCTTTTGTATCATCAGTGGGAAGAAACGACACCGGCTATTACACTTGTTCCTCTTCAGAACATCCCAGTAAATCAGCTCTGGTTACCATCATAGGTAATGCGGGCTGCTCCCTCTGTCTTTCTCCATCCTTTCAGTTGCTTTAGTGTGGAATGTGAGGTATGGGCTGCAAATTCTGATATCGGTACACGGTAGCATCAAAGAGCTGAGCACGAAACTGAAATAGAATCGTTTTGTAACTAGAATCTACCTGCCCCTTTCCTTTTCCACTTAAACCGTGCTCTGTTGAATGCCACTGTCTTTGTGCTGTCATTGTAACGTGACCGTCTGTTTGTGGATGTTTGTCCACCAATAGACTAAGTTCCCAAAGGATGGAAATATTCCCTTCTATATCCTTGTGGTCCAGAACCTGGCAGAGAGCCTGACGCAAAACTGGCACCTGATAAATACTTGTTCTGAGAACTGCAGGTGATGGGCAGGGACAGAGAGAAGGGACAAGCGCTTAGATGCACGGAAACTGGGTGGGCTGTGCAGGATTGGAAAATAACCATGCTTCAATAATCTCAGATCAGGTGGCAGCCTCAGACATGCTAGGAAATGAAGTGATTCTCTTATCAAACTAACAAGTCAGTCCTCCATAAAGAAATCTGGTGAATACTGCTGACCAGATTGTTTTATTTGTGCCCGAGATGATTTTTAGGTGGGACAAGTCACTCACCGAGAGAGCAGTTTTCACTCAGCAGAAGGCTTCCAAATTCTGTCAGTCAGTCGCCCCAACGTGGACATGCTTACCTGGGCTGGGGGAGCTCTTGGATCTCTTGAAATTGTCCATAAAATATGGAGGTTGATTTATATACATTTCTTTGGGGAGGGAGTCAATTACTGACATCCAACTCTTAGAGGAATCTTGACTGTAGAAGGTGACGAACCCAGGTTGATAACTAGGGAGAGGACTCTTGAATTTCTTGTCGACTGTCAGTTCTGACCTACGGCATGGCCACGTCGGAGTTTTCTTATGTGAAACTGATGAATAAAAATGTATTTTATCTTTACAATGTATGTCCATATGAATCCCATCTAATGTATAAACGTACTTTTTTTTTTTTTAACAGAAAAGGGATTTATAAATGGTTCCAAATCGAGTGAAGACTATGAGATTGACCAGTATGAAGAGTTTTGTTTTTCTGTCAGGTTTAAAGCATATCCGCAGATCAGATGTACGTGGACCTTCTCTCGAAAATCATTTCCTTGTGAGCAGCGTGGCCTTGATGACGGGTCCAGGTGAGCCGACAGACTGCTCAGGGGCTCTCTGGGCTTAGCGCAGCCTCCTTCTCGCCCCCAGAAGAGCGGTTCTGTATTACAAGTTTTTATATTACTGAGTTGACATGGAAGATGAGAAGAGAAAAAGCAAAGACGAGGCCATTGTAATAGTCTTAGAACCAGTTCAAATCGCAGAACCCCCTGCACAAAAAAAAAAACCCAGAAAGAATCCTACTAGTCTGAGTATGGTTCCGCGGCATTTTCTGAGTCACTCGATTGTTACTTCCTATTCGAGAGTACTGTGCTTTACTAGGCCGAATCTCCCTCCGCACGTATGCAGATGATTGAGGAAGTAAAACCCATTAAAAACAGCAAAACATTACCTACAAGTGTATTGATTTAACTTTTCAAAAATATCAATGCAGAAATAGCCTAAGAATAAATGCTGAAGGAAAATTCCATTTTCCTGGGGATTTGTACAACTGTATTCAAGATTTCTTACAGGACAAACTCTTCGTTCCCTCTTCGGGAAACAGAAAACAACTCTTTTTTTTCTGGTGTTTCCTAGAGCTGTGACACCTCTTCTCTCTTAAATGTCGTCCTGTGTACCATGATTTCATGCGAGGCTCTGAGTGCCTGAAAGACACTTGTCATCCCTCAAACATGTCAGTGGTCTAGAATAAAGCATTTCTTGATGTGTGGTCCATAAACCACTTCTATAGGAATCATCTGGGCAAATTTTAAAAATGTTAAAAATATGTTAAAAATATGGGAACATGTCCCATTCTAGACATGCTCAACAACTGGGGCAAAATGCCCAGATTCTACTTGTTTTCCTTCCCTCTGGTGAGTCCTGTCAAGGGTCTAGATCTGTGTTCTGCATACACTAGCTAACACAGCCACAATGGCAGTTGAGTACTTGAAATGGGCTAGTCCCGACTGAGATGTGCCATAACTGTAAAATACACATTAGAAGACTTAGTTTAGAAAATAAAAAGACTGTAAAATATCTCAATTTTTAAGCTGATTATAAGTTAAATTATAGTATTTTAAATATATCCAGTTAAATAAAAACAATGTTTAGTTTTTACTAATTTTTATTCTTTGACATTTTATTTTATTTTTATTTATTTACCTTTTTAAATTTTTTCTTTTAAAAGACTTTTTAATTTATTTATTTGACAGAGAGGCAGCGAGAGAGGGAACACAAGCGGGGGGCGGGGGGGAGTGGGAGAGGGAGATGCAGACTTCCCTCAAAGCAGGGAGCCCAATGCAGGGCTCAATCCCAGGACCCTGGGATCATGACCTGAGGGAGACGCGTAATGACTGAGCCACCTAGGTGCCCCGTTATTTTCTTTTTCATAGCTAACTGGAAAATTTTAAATTACCTGTATGGCTTGCATTCTGTTTCTATCAGATAACATTGGTCCAGGTGAAGAGAAAAAGTTGTTTTTTTTAACCTGGATTCATGTCTGTTTCACAATTACTGTGCTATTCTTCATACCCCAAAATGGTTTATAAGTGATCTTTGTTTGCATTTTTAGAAAGACTGTAATGCAGAGTTTGCATGGAACCCTCTGTCCTCTCTTGCCCTAACCTCTTAATGTCCAAAGCATTCATTTTGCAGTTAATCAAGAACACAGTCTTTGACCTGTGAGCTGACTGATACCCACTTTCTGAATTGGGGTTTCTCAAAAGCAAATTATTGACATCCTGGGCTGGATAATTCTTTGTTCTGGGAACTGTCCTTTGCATTGTTTGATCTTTACCAGGATCTCTGGCCTCCACCCAGTGGATGTCAGTAGAAACCCTACCCTCAGCTGTGACAACCAAAAATATCTCTGGACATTGCCAGATGTCCCTGCTTTGGAGAAATTGCCTGGGGTTGAGAACCACTGCCACAGATGGATCACCCCATTGTCATAAGCTCTTATTCTGAATTATCAAACCTTTGAATGTAGGCAGCTGGGCAGTCAGCCCGTCTTTCTGTTGAATTGACCACCACAGGCCTCTGTTCGGATGAATATCAGTGATAACAACATCCACTCCCTTGTTTGTATTGTGACCCGTGTCAGAGAAGCTCTTAGTGCTATGGGATTCTCTCCTGAACCTGATTCAAAGAGCTAGAGGATCAATTCTCTTTAATTCAACAAATATTCTTTAAATATCTTCTCGATGGGCTTGATGCTATGAGGGTCTACAAGAATGAATAAGGTAATGTCTCTTTCTCTCTCTCCAAACCCCAGAATTAGACTGGCACATTCATGGTCAAGGGGCATCCTGGATACGATTCATTGCTCCTTTGCTGCTGACTTCTGACACAAGCTCTTGAGTTTTTACAGAATCACTGTTAGAGGACCATGTCTCTCTCTTATACAATACCTCGTTGAGGTAACTTGTATTTAATGAATGAATGAATGAATTCATCATCATCCCTGGAAGTGGTGATGCAGGGCATGGGCCAGAAGGAGTCAGTGGCATCCTCTGTGCCCTGCCAAGACCACACACCAGACACTCACACAACACCCAACACCCAAGAGTTTGTTTTATCTGAAAAGTTCTAGAAAAGCTGCAGTGTTTGTTGGTGATACTGACACACTGGGTACAGGGTTTGTCAGTGATAATGGTGTGCCTGATATCCTGTATCACCCTATAGGCCATGTAACACACAACACAAGGGGAAGACAGACCGTCCTTCTTCTTGAAGAAGATGCTCAAAATACTGAACAAAAGTGAATAACGAGAAATCTAAACGTAGCTTCAAGTGAGGGCCCTGAATGTCTTTTGCTCTCCACACCAGGCTCTGAGTTGAGAGAACAGGTGGCTAGCTCAATATTGGATATAAATTTTTTTATTTAAAAAGTTTCCAATTTACTAATAAGCTAAAAGAATAATACAGTGAGCATCCTTTCCCTTAACACATTCAAAGTTCAAACAAAACTGAAATTTGTTGTTCAAAGTTCAACCAAACTGAAATTTGTTGGTGAAGGACCACATCTTAATCATGTTGCAACAGATGACTTTATAAGTAGAGTTACATGAGCTTTTGTAGTGATAACTGGAAGGCCCTCTGTAGGAACCCACCTCATGAAAAAAGACTATGTGGTCTTTGTGCGTGTGCCGGAAGTCTGTCAGCTTCCCCACCTTCACAGCTTCGTTTCTCCTATTTACTTCCTCAAACATCACACCCCAAGTGTGAGGGCTTGTCTTTCTGTGTTTACATTTTATTCCACTGTAATTCTCTAGCAGTCCTGATATCTTCATCTTGAGAAGAGGTCCTAGGATAGTCATCGGTTGCTTTGCATAATTTCCTGTCCCTCTAGACTTCCTTATAAATGCTGAATCTACCTCAGCCTTTCCCAGTTTTGTGGTTCAAACAAACAAACAAATCTTAAGATGTTAGAATTATTTAGTGATTCCTTCTGAAAGACTCTCCTTAGCTTGCCTGATTCCTGTGGTTTTCTTTTCCCTGGAGTATTTCATTTTCCACCTCCAGTAGCCTGGAGTTCTGCACACACTGGGCATTAGGTGAACACTTAGGGGAGACAGCAGGGGGGTGGGCATGTGAGCCATAAGATGCTGTCCTTCTCAAGAACAGATTAACAGGAAAGCAGGCTCTCAAGTCAATAAATGATATGTAATTGCAGAAGTATATTGAGCCTCTCTGGGAAGACTCTTTTTTTTTTTTTTTTGTTCTGGAAAGAGATGGGCCTTTAAGGCATCTAGAAAGGAGGGAGAAGTCGTGTGGGTTCAGTAAAGCACCGAGAGCCCCTAGCAAACCTTGTCCCTCTTCGCTGCTGCTGTTTGGGGCACCTGTCCTTTCCTCCCAAAGAAGCCACTCACTGAGAGCAAAAGAAACTTCTTTAAACTCTGACCACATACCAGACAATGTGCACATCTTTTATGTGGATTATTTTAGTTAATGCCCATAATTCCATTTTTTTGAAAGATGGAAACAGGCTGTTACTTGCCCACGTGGAGCAAAGACAGTACCCTTCCTTTACTCCTGTTTTCTGAAACTGCTTTTTAAAAAAATAGAAATAACACCAATAACTCTACCTCCAGAGATTATATTTCAGACTTTTTCTATGTAACCACCATGATAGAAACATATAAATACAGGTTTTATACAACTATGGCATTAATTTTGCCATTTCTAACCTGATTTTTTATTTAAAATATATCGTGGGCATCTCTCTATGATACTGAATATATTATATCTTATCTTATTTACATTAGCATCTTAATGGCTGCACAGTATTCTGCTTTTTGGACCATTGTATTTTAACCGAATCTTGTTGATGGGCATTTACTTTAGTTTTTGGGGGGTTTTTTTGCGGCTTTTTTTTTTTTATTTTAAAAATTTTTATTTATTTATTTGACAGAGAGAGATCACAAGTAGGCAGAGAGGCAGGCAGAGAGAGAGGAAGGGAAGCAGGCTCCCCGCTGAGCTCGCCAGGACCCTGAGATCATGACCTGAGCCGAAGGCAGAGGCTTTAACCCACTGAGCCACCCAGGCGCCCCTTTCTTTTTGTTTTAATGTGATTTTCTCACAGTATACGCTACAGTAAAGTTTCTAAATTTCTTTTATACTCAAAATGATTACTGCAGTTAATAAGCCTCATTGTAATGATAATCGAACACATACATTGTGTTCAATATGTGAGCTGGGGCCCATTATAGATACATCACACAAAACTACTTAAAAATGTAACACAGTGTTCTCCTCCCACAACCATACGTGGTCAGTACTACCACTGTCTTCATTTCACGGATGAGGAGGTACAGAGAGATTAAGTGACTTGCCCAAGGTCACACTACTGGGCAATGGCAGAGTTGGGATTCTGGCAAAAACAGTTGACTTCAGAGCCTATGTTTTGTTTTGTTTTGTTTTTAAGATTTTATTTGTTTATTGGACAGAGAGAGATCACAAGTAGGCAGAGAGGCAGGCAGAGAGAGAGAGGAGGAAGCAGGCTCCCCACCAAGGAAAGAGCCTGATGTGGGGCTCGATCCCAGGACCCTGGGATCATGACCTGAGCCGAAGGCAGAGGCTTTAACCCTCTGAGCCACCCAGGCGCCCCAGAGCCTATGTTTTTAACCACATCACTATACTGGCTCTGGACGCCAACTCATTTCAAAAGTGTAGAAGTCCCAAACCCAGAGTATAAGAAAACAAAAATGTGAGCGATGCAATAATTTTCTTCTGTTATTTAAAAATAAAGCATGCCTCCTAATGAGATGGGCCATGCTTTGTTATTCAGTGCATAATGGTTCTATTGCTCCAGGTTTGCTGACTCCCCGAAGATAAAATAAAAACAAGGATGGTACTATATAGTGTCATATGAAATCATCAAATTTCATCAAATATCATCAAATCATATTATATAGTGTCATATGAAACCTTCCTCCCACCTCCTGACTCTCTTTATCTCCCTCGGGACAGGAGATGGAACAGATCAGATCCAACTTCAGCCTGGCCATGTCCCCCTTCTGCAGTGGTAGAATCAAGGGCTTCTTGATCAGATAGCACTCGGTGCTGGGGAGAGCCTCCCCCGGTCCCATCAGCGTTTTGCTCTCCACTTTCAGAAGCTCTCAGCTTCCCCAGTGCATGCTGTATTATTCTCCGCATGCTGATTTGACTTTAATAATCCCTTGCTCTTTGCAGAAAGCATTCTTCACTTAGAGAACAAGTACTCCCCGAGCCACTGGGAAGACCCAGCCCTTCCTCATCCCCTCTCCTCTAGACACTACACGGAAAGTAAAGAGGACCTTCATTTTGCTTGTGCAGAGAAGAAAACTCTTTTCGTGGTTGTATGTCACCAAGATACTCCTTCACTGTAAACTCCAATGTCCTGATCTCCCATCTCATGCCAGCTGGCCATTTCTAGAAAAACCCTGAGGGGAAAGAGGAAGCTTTGTATCTCCAGATCACCTGGTTGGTTATTCCCCTTGGAATTCCCAGAGGAGGTTCAGTGACCCGTTGTTGCTTTTGCTAGGGTTAACTGTCAGTGAAGGGTGGAACTGGGGCCCAAGCAGTTGAAAATGGTCTGGATATGTGGTTTTGTGATCAGGCTACTTAGGTGACCCATTTCCTACCTGGAAGAGTGAGAACATTTCAGATGCTCTCTTGTCTATCCCATGGCAAATCGTACTCCATTAAGACAGCACGAAAGACTTAGGAGGGAAAAAGTTCACAAAACATTTTGCTTTGGTCCGCATGATAATCACTAATTGCACTGGTAGTTTCTTCAGTCCAGTTGATTGGTGCTCTTGGTGTCCAGTGAGAATTAACATTTTCTCTTTTAGAAGCATGCATCTTTCCCTTCTTGGGCCACTTACACTCTGCCTTCCTAAAGTCTGGGAATCACAAGTAGCTACATTTACTTTTCTCCCTAATGTTATACTGGTGTGTTCCCTCATCTTTCCATCACTTCCACGTCACCAGCCATTTCCTTGTTGTCCACAAGTAGGTCAGGATAAGAAATTCCTCTTTCTACTTCAGCCTTCTTGTTGTTAACAGGACAAACAAACAAAAAACAAACAGGGCAAACAAAAAACTCATTAAATGCTCACTCTGATAGGCCAGAGAAATGAATTCCCTTATCGCTATACAAAGTCAGAATTACCCTTTAGCTTTGGAGTTGAGGGCACAGAACACTGGTGTCAAATACACATGGGCTTCAAAGCTGCTCTATCAGTCAGGTGCCAGGTGTGGCTGTTGAGTCTTAGAGAATCAGCTGGGATTCCGCTGTCTCCCTCTTCCGTACCCAGCACAGCACCTACTAGTTGTATTAATTTTTCCTGGTGCCTCTTGGGTTTGCTCTTTCCAATCCTTTCCCATTTTCCCTGCCTTAGATAGCACTCGCTTTTGCGTGCTCTGAATTCTCAAATCTGAACTTTTACTTCTGCTCTCATTGGACTTCCCACTCTACTGGAGTCACTGGTCTGCTTTCACCACCAATGTGAAAACGCTGTGAGAACAGAAACTTACCTCTTGTACCTCACTGTTGTATCCCCAATTCCTCCAATAAGTAGATTCTACTGTTGGTAATACAGTGAATGAATGAATGAATTCATTAATTCCTATGTTACTGCAACTGCCTCCAGACCTCTCTCCTGCCATCAGTCTAAACTACAGTACTGTTCGTGGTGTTCCTTTCCTGTTCAAGAATCCACAACATCTTCCTGATTTCCCCATGAGGTTTAAATAATGAGGCTTGTTTTTCATGGATCCCTGATTACTTGGTCGCACCCTACCCGTTCAGTCTTTTGTCCCACATCTCAACTTGTGCTTCCCTGCTCCTCTCCCTGTGGCCAGTGCCTGTCTCATGGCATTGAGGACAGAAGTCATATTTTATAGGTCTGCATTCTCCATAGCTCCTAGTTTAAGTCTGGTTTCCACACCCCGTGTTCTCCTGTTCACACGTCTACCCTAGCAATATGTTTCTCATATATATATATTTTTTTAATTTATTTTTTGTTTACTGTTGGTAGGTTATATAGAGGTAGCTGAATTAAATATCTTCTGAACAAGCCTTATATTTTCTTATTCTGTTTTAAGGGAAATTTTTTTCTATTTCTTCGATGCATAAAGGCATATTCAAAAGCTCTTTGATGCCCTATCTCCCCTATAGTATCTAATATCCGGCTATAACATTCGGCATCCTAGATACCGGGTAGGCATGGTGGCTGATCTCCAATACCAAGTTGTCCGTGTCCAAATGTACTGAGTGGTCGATGAGCACTCCAAGTAAATACTGGAGCCTGAAACCACCTACAAGTTTCTGTACAAACTCAGTGGATTTGAGACCTTGTCATTGTTAATTGCTATTAAAGTCAAGGATCGGTTATAGGTCCTGCCTTGGACCAATGTCAGAGAGCCATCCTTTTAGGAAGCAGGGGGATTATGGGCTCCTCTCCCTATAGAGGTTCTTCCAAATGTCTGGGAAGTCAGACTAGTCCAGACGGTATAGAACAGTAGGGGCAGGAACCTTTTTGTTTCTCTTAGGCACCCCAGCCTAGAGGAGGGCTTCTCAACCTTAAACGTGCATATGAATCGTGTGGAGATCATCTTAAAAGGCAGACTCTGAGTCGGTAGGTTTTGGGTGGGACCTGAAATTCTGTATTTCAGACAAGCTCCTAGATAATACCAATGCTGATGTTACCTGGCTGTGGACCACACCACACTTAGATTAGCAAGGGCCTAGCACACAGACTCCTCCTTGTCCACTGGACTTTAGGGAGTCAGAGTCTCAAGGAAGGCTCCTAAGCATAATGACGTTCATTTCAGCATCTCCTATAAGGATCTGGCTAAGTGGATCTTTAATTCTTTTTCAAACAGCATATCTAAGTTTTGCAACCATAAACACCAGCCGGGAGAATATATATTCCATGCAGAAAATGATGATGCTGAATTCACAAAAATGTTCACGCTGAACATAAGAAGTAAGTTAAATTATCAAGAAATCTCATTTTCTTTTCATAACTCCTTCATTATGTATCAACTATGACCAGAAAGAGCTAAGTAATGGCTTAGAAGGGATGCTATAAGTTATTTTTATATGCTGAAGTATGTTGAAAATTTACTTCAAATCTACTGGCTTTATTTTTTTTTAATATTTTATTTATTTATTTGACAGAGAGAGAGAAAGGGAACGCAAGCAGGGGGAGTGGGAGAGGGAGAAGCAGGCTTCCCACTGAGCAGAGAGCCCGAGGCGGGGCTCGATCCCAGGACCCTGAGATCATGACCTGAGCTGAAGGCAGAGGCTTAACCCCCTAAGCCACCCAGACGTCCCTACTGGCTTTGTTGTTTATATATAGATCTATATATCCATATATAGATAGATAAATACCTGTATATCTCTTTCTGTGTTCATCCCTTGAAGCTAAGATAATGCTTCCATGTCCCGTCTGAACACGCTTTGGTGTAGTGCCTCCTTGGTTTTGGTACCTTGAAAGGTCATGTTAAGGAACAGCTAAAAGTCATGATATCTGCCATTGGTTTGTCTTAGTAATTTCTGTTTCTTTAAAAGAAGATATAAAAAGCTGAGAGTACATTTCATTGGACTTTTGTAAGGGTTTCTCCTGAAGCTCAGAATCATTTTGATTCTTCGAGGTTATAGAGTAGCGCGCCTTGGCTCTCTACAGGAGGGGCCTGGCCGTGGAAAAGGGGTGTTTTGCAGATGGGTAGTAGGGCTGCCTGGACAGAAAATTCCATACAAGGGGTAAAAAGGGAATAACCAGAGGGCTTGAGTCATCCTGCCTATGAGACACCCTTGCCGAGGCACAAACAGCTTGGAGTGGACGGGCAGCCTCGATGAAGCGAACGCTGAAGCCATTTCTGGAAAGTCCCATACCACAGGAGCTTAATTTAGGTGTTATTCTCTACAGGGAAACCTCAGGTGCTAGCCAAGACATCAGCAAGTCAGGCTTCGTGTTCCTCTGATGGCTACCCATTACCATCTTGGACCTGGAAGAAGTGTTCAGATAAGTCTCCCAAGTAAGCAGGACATTGGTGTCTCTTGTGTTGGAAGAACATAGAACTCTTACTCTCTCTGACATATCGACTCTTTCTCATGAATACCTTTAAGAAGAAATGGTGAAGTATTTAAAATGTTTACCTTCTGAGTCAACCATAATTCTCAAAGGTCACAGAGCATTTCTGATAACTTAGAACAGCGAAATCCCTTTCCAAGCTCCAGAGACCAACCCTAACTTCTAATCTGACCACAGCCCCACCTGCCTGATTTCTCTGTCGGCCATTTCTTTTCAGCTGCACAGAGGAGATCACAGAAGGAATCTGGAATAAAAAGGCTAACAGAAAAGTGTTTGGACAGTGGCTATCGAGCAGCACCCTTAACATGAGTGAGGCCGTGAAGGGATTCCTGGTGAAGTGCTGTGCCTACAATTCCCTTGGCACATCCTGTGAAACAATCCTTCTAAACTCGCCAGGTATATAGTAGTCACTACCATAATACACCACCTCCAGGAATTCCCCACTAGAAGGCTGTCCCCATCATTGGCTTTTATTGGGGGAATTTCACCAGAGCGCATAGGTTCGGTGTATGAGACAAGAAGGCTTTTTGAGTCAGGCAAGAATCCCCACTGAACCTTTGCCATTTTGTAATTCAGGGACAGAATGACCTCCGCTTACGTGAGTGTGACTTACGCATTACAGTGATGGAGGCAGAACCATAAACCCTGAGAACAGGAAGTATCTACTGAAAGATCCAACTCGAGAGAAACTGATTTAGTAATTTGGGGTCCCTTCCATTTTCCCTCTTGGTTCATCTCCTTCTGTTCTTTTAGCCTGCTTTTTTATACTTTTGAGTTTGTTTTTTTTAGAACCCTCTGAACTTAAGTCTGAACCTGCCCACCTACACGACCAACTGCCCATTCATAGGATACCTTCATCGGTAGAGCACAAACTTCTTTTATTTTTTTAATCTGACTTATATATCCCATGGGTTTAACTCGATGTCATTTGTATAACCCTAGTAAGTGATTTTTAAGAATGGGATCAAAGTCAGTCACAATTTTCTAGGAAGGGAACTTGGCCTTTAGATGAACATTGCCTGATTTTCTGGGGGGAGAGGAGTATTTGTCGAGTGCTTGCGAGGACTGCAAATGATGGTTCCTCAAACAAGAGGTGAGAGATGATAATGAGATTCTAGTCCAACCACCAGGAACACAGGTTCATTGCTCCGTGACACTCTTGCCTTGCAGGGCCCTTCCCTTTCATCCAAGACAACATCTCCTTCTATGCAACAGTTGGGCTGTGTCTTCCCTTCATCGCTGTTCTGACCATGCTGATCTGTCACAAGTACAAAAAGGTAAAAGCACAGGTGAAAATTCCTCCCTGTTTCCATTTCTGAGGGACTGCCTGTTGCTCATGGACCCATTATTTCATCTCTGAAGCAATTCAGGTATGAAAGCCAGCTGCAAATGGTGCAGGTGACCGGCTCTTTGGATAATGAGTACTTCTACGTTGACTTCAGAGAATATGAATATGATATCAAATGGGAGTTTCCAAGAGAAAATTTAGAATTTGGTAAGAACCGACCGGTCCCAGTGTTTCTGTAGCATTTCTGTTGGAAAATCTCTAACATGCCCTCACTGACCATTTGTCTTACAGGGAAGGTATTAGGATCAGGTGCTTTTGGAAAAGTGATGAATGCAACAGCTTATGGAATTAGTAAAACAGGAGTCTCAATCCAGGTGGCAGTCAAAATGCTGAAAGGTACAGTAAAGTGGGATGCCCGGGTGACTCAGTCGGTTAAGGGTCTGTTTTTGGCTCGGGTCGTGATCCCAGGGTCCTGGGATTGAGACCTGTGTGGGGCTCCCTGCACAGCGGGGAGCCTGATTCTCCCTCCCCTCCCTGCTTGTGCTCGCTGTCACCATCTCTGTCTCTCTCTCAAATAAATAAATAAAATCTTTAAAAAAAAATAAAAGTACAAGTGGAATGATGTCCACAGCATGCACAAAAATGGGAGGCATGGTCTCCCACCTCCTCATCTACTCTTTTCCATCATTTTTATGACTATGGCTTGCCATTCTTCAGGGCTTAAAGGGGACTGACTTGGGGTTCGGGTCAACCAAGTTGTGAATATAAAACACAAGTCGCAAATGCAAAACTCCGCCTCTTCTTCCTCTTCTGGTTTTTTTGAGTGTTTTCGGCTTCAGTATTAGGGGGTACTTTTACTACAGGCAGATGTTCTTTCTCACATTTTGACACACACTCTGGGTAGAAGAACAAGTTGAAGCCCTCTGTATTCTCACTTCCCACTCGTGGCTTCATGCCCTCCCACCTGGCCTCCACCGCCATCCTTCCCCTTAGCATTGCTCCCCCAGCCAGAGCCCCAGTCAGCTTCTGCTGAGGTGATCAGCAACTTCCAACAAACTAAGTCTAATGAACATCTTTTAGTCTTCATGCTGCTTGAATTTTCCGCATAAATTGGCACAACTGACTGTTCTCTCCTATAAATGCTTTCTTCCTCTGGTTTCCATGTCACCATATTCTTCTGTTTTTCCTCCTCCCTCTCCACCTGCTTCACCATCCTTTGCTGGCTCCTCCTCTTCTACCTAGTTTTCTGGGTGGGGTTCCAGAAGGCTTTCTCCTGGGCCTCCGTCCCTTTTCCCTCCACACGCTCACCACAGGCTAGGTCAAAGACAACCTGACTTCATCCCACATTCTCACAATCATGCCTCCCTTCTGAGCCCGAGGTTTTGTCCAAATGCTTGGGTGTCTCAAAAGTGTCTGTAATTCAGACTGAACTCCTCCAGCCCTGGCCCTCCACCAACGTTCCTTGTCTGTGACTGGTTACAAGTACTAGTGATTAGCCACATCTCCCACAGTCAGGCAAACCAGAAACCATCTTCATTCTAGCACCCTACAAAGCCATCCCTTTCAGGTTCCCTGCTTGGTGTTCCTTGAACCCATCCTCTCCAAGCAGATCATTGTCCTACTTCATGTTGCCAGGTGCTTTTAATTACTCCTGAACTAGTCTACACAGCCCTGCGGGATCTGGAAGCCAACCTCCCCACCTCGCACTCAGCATGGGAGCACACTGGCCTTCTTTCAGTTCCTCCAGAGCTCCATGCTCCCTCCCTTCCCAGGGCTTTTGTACAGGCTGATCCCTCTGCTCACCCTTCCCCTTTCACGTAGTTCTCTCCCACTCCTCTTCTAGATCTCAGCAGAAATATCACTTCCTCAGGGAAGCCTTCTCTCACACCGCAGAAGAGATCAAGTTCCATGCCCTATGCTCTGTTAGCTCTCTGCAGACTTCTTTCCCATGCAATTTATTACAGTTCTAATGGCATATTTGCTTATTTATCCCATTAATGTCTCATCTGCCACATTAGTCTGTAAGTCTCATGAGGACAGGGGTTGGATCTGTTTATTGTGTTTTCTGTATTTTGATCTTTGCCCAATCTATTACTTCAGTATGAAATATTCCCCCTCCCTCCCCACTGTAAATTCACCTGGTTAACTCTTATTTTTCCTCACGTCTCAGCAACAGGCACTTGGCGTCCCTTTCCGCACCTCTCCACGGCTAGGTTAGGTATCCCTCTTGTGTGACCCCACAGCACCCCCCCATTCATTTGCCACTTTGTATTTATCACAGTTATAATTGTTTATTTACTCGTCTTCCTTTTCCAGGAGACTCTAAACTCCAGGAAGACAGAGGCTGTATCTTGTCTTTCATTCCTCCATTGCTTGGCACGTTGCCTCATACACTGTAGACATTCAATAAACACTTGTTCAGTGAATGAATGGAGAAGAGTAAATGAAAGTCGGGTAATGACAGTGCTTTGAAAAAGTTAAGCACACCATAAAATATATCACTTTGGTTGAGAGGAACATGCCATGGACCTCTATAAAACATGAAACAGCATAAGACATGACCCATACTGGGGTCATAGTGCTCACAGTGAAGAATCTCACTCCCATGCCAAGATGTTGGTAGTAAGGATACCCCCAAGAACTCACTAAATCAAAATTGATAGCATCAGTGATCTGAAAAAGTTAGCATAAAGTCTAGGTGTCTTCCAAGGCAAAATAATGACACCTGGGAATATCGAATCAAATTTTCAGTGAATGCAAAAAAAAAAATTACTATGTCTATGAGAAAGAAGACATTAACAGAGGAGTAGGTGCCTGGTGTGTGGAGAGGAAAGTCCAAGGACCCTGCCCTTACCTCTAGGGCTCTAGTACACTCTTGGGCAGGAGTGCCCCGATCACCTGGGCACCTCACTCTCAGTGACAGGAGACCTTACAGTTTATCAATAACTACCCTCATGATATGCTTCCAAGCAAGATTATGAGTACAATTTACCAAACTATCTAGACTTATCTTCAGGGAGAGAATGCACTGGCCAACGGATACATTCTAACCTATTTGCCAGATATATTTCTCATGATCAATCAATGAGTCTCTTGAGAACTTGGTTGGAGGGAATTGGTCTCTTTGACCTTCTCACCATTGGACCCATTGACAAATTTAAGGTTTTAGACCTGAGGACCACAAGCTGGAGCCAACCTTGCTAACATACCCATCTTGTCTCTCTGTGTCCAACAAATCCAAGAGTCAAAAAGAAAGTTAAGTTTCTCCCTTCAGTCAGTATATTTACTAACTTCTACCATAGAGGAAAATCATGCATTTTGTTTTATTTTGTTTTTTGAGGGTCAACTCTACTGATTTTTATTTGGGTAAGTAGAGGAACGTCCAGCAGAAAGGCACATTATCAGACCAAACCTTTATATTGCAATCTTTGAAATTCTGTCTTAAACACAAGATTATTCAAAATTCATGTATTATTTTATACATTTTAAAATTTTCATGCAAATCTGCTCTGAACTGAAGAAAGTTTTCGTTTATTAAATGATCTAAAATACCTCTCTTACTTTAGTTTTATATTTTTTCATGCTCTTCCATCGACAGAAAAAGCAGACAGTTCCGAAAGAGAGGCTCTCATGTCTGAACTCAAAATGATGACTCACCTGGGAAACCACGAGAATATCGTGAATCTGCTGGGGGCATGCACACTGTCAGGTAATCAATTCCTACTAAAACCCTCTCATCAAAAATATTTTAGCCTGAAGACAAAGAGGACATTTGTTCTCAAGTTTTCCTCTTTCCTCCATCTTCGTACGGGCCCTGAAACCCGAGTGGAGTTAGACATTGAGCGCTCTGAGAGCGGATGAGTCCGTGTAGAGAATGCCTCCCTGCACCGGGCCAGGCCACAAAATTCTAACCTCCTTAAAATCAACAGCAGCACTGCTGGTGCATTTTGTGGACTCTCATTCTACCTGCTCAGGTGGAGCTTCTCCCCAGGCTGTGAAGCTGGCCTCCTTGCAGTGGGGAGAAAAGCCGCAGAGCTTGGCCGCTGCCCAGCTGGGTCAGCTTCAAATACGGGATAACAAGGGCGGGATGCCAACCTTCGTTTTCCCAGCATGCAGTGGCGCATGCGCTCTGATTCACTTCCGCCTAGAAATCCCGGAAGGACGCGCTCGCAGCTCGTTCCTCCTGGGACGGGGACAAAACAAAAGAGAACAAGAGCGGACGGATCTAGGAGGATACCCGTGACCTGTATCTCCCTCCTCAGGCGAACAACAGATCCGCGTAGATATGCCAAGTGCTCACCACGCTGCTGGCATATCATTCCCAGTTGCAAACTGGAGAATCCAAGTGGCCACTGGTTATTGGTGAGGCGATGGACAGCAAGGGCCCACATGAAAGGCAGGAAGATACCGCTTTCCAAAGGAGTTAGAGCCAAAAGCCAAAATTGAGTTTAAAGTATAAGAGATAAACTCAGAAAAAGTTGTACTCTCCCCAAGTCAGGGAGCAGTAGGCTTTCCTAGGTGATGCTGTCTGCCACACAGACATCTGAAAGAAATATTTGGAATTTGTATACCTATGATGAAAATTCTATTTCAGGACCAATTTACTTGATTTTTGAATATTGTTGCTATGGTGATCTTCTCAACTATCTAAGAAATAAAAGAGAAAAATTCCACAGGACATGGACGGAGATTTTCAAGGAACACAATTTCAGTTTTTACCCCACTTTCCAATCACACCCAAATTCCAGGTAAGAGAAGTGGGTCAGGGTTTCACCATGATATGTCACAGAACACAGCCCCAGTGTGATGGTTAAACACTTCGCACTGGGCAGTCTCTGAAGGCCAGAGTCCAACCTCGTGTGGTCTATGGGCTCTAAGATCTAGAAAGGTCACTTGTCTTCGCTCTAGCTTCTCTGCTGATCTGGAACAACGAGACTTTCGCTTTCCTGTGGTACAAGGGCTGTAGCTGTCTCCATCCATCTGTGCCTGAATCACACTCTGGCCACATACTCAGTTTTGGGAAGAGTATATTCTTCAGTCCTTCAGCTCTCCTGGATGACACATAGGAGTTGGTAGAATGAACACTTTCCCATGACATATTCACAGAGAGTAGTGCAGGTCTTGGGAGGTTGGTGCAAAAGAGCTCTGAACTCACACATTGGATCTTCAAAAATCAGAATGGATTAATTGACATAATGTGATGGGGACGAAACTGAGTAGCGGTAACATTTGTCTCTATGTTCTGTCAATGTCAGTTTATCTCTATGTTCCTCAATCCACAGTGTCATCCTATTTCCTCCACACATGTGAAATCTCTCCCTTTTCCTGGTGTGTGGGCTTCAGCATAGAACTTTGGCCTCTTAAGACACTGAGTCTTTTAAGACAGGGATGTTACATCTTAAAGCCAGGAGACCCCTTGGAGATCCCCATGGACGTCTTTGTGTGGTTGCCCGAAACCAATTCATGCCTGTCACACCGGTCTTGTCTTTCACACTTCTCAGTTCGTGCTTCAAAACTGAGAAAATTCTGCAGTGTCATCTGTATTCTAGAATAGAGTCTCTTAATGAGTCAGATGGTGAGATCAGCATTCCATGGTTAGCAACAGCTAATGCTGGTCAACAGGGTCTTTGATTCATTTTAGTCACTGGGGTATTAACGACACTGAAGCGACTTAGGAATATTTGTGGTCTGCAAGCATAAAGCCATTTGCCAGAGATAGGGGAAATTATAAGTCGGGGTGAATTTGTATGCTGGAATAAATGGAATCATTGTCTGTATATAATGCACACAGAATTCCTCAGTGAAGAATTTTATGTTATTCACCACAAAAGAGAGTTTTGTAATCACTGTTTATTAATTTCATGGGAAAAGGAAATGTACTTTATTTACAAAGACCAACCTGAGAAAAGAGGGATGGTAAAACACAGGTCTTGGAGCGCCTGGGTGGCTTAGTCATTAAGTGTCTGCCTTCGGCTCAGGTCATGATCCCAGGGTCCTGGGATTGAGCCCCACACTGGGCTCCCTGCTCAGCGGGAAGCCTGCTTCTCCTTTTCCCTCGGCCCCTGCTTGTCTTCCCTCTCTCACTGTGTCTCTCTTTGTCAAATAAACAAATAAAATCTTAAAACAAACAACACCACACAGGTCTTTATAAGAAGATCTGTATTACAGGAACTTTCATAGGGAAAGTGGGCTTTTAGAAACAGAAGAGGTATTTGAGTCCTAATTGTACATCTTGTTAGCTTCATGATTTCAGCAAACCTTTATCTCACCAAGTCTTTTATAAAATGTGACTCTCATACCCAGCTTGTCGAGTTGTGGCAAGGACAGAGTGAGGTCCTCTTTGAACTCGGGGACCCTGTACAGATAATGGGATCACTTCTCTCATTAGACTTGGCAAGCTCGATTCCACACGTTTTTAATGTCCATACACACAAAAAAATGGAAAAGTGGATGGTGTGCTTTTAATCTAAAAGCCCATTTATAACTAGAATTCAATTTTTTTGATAAATTTTTTTTTAAGATTTTATTTATTTATTTGACAGACAGAAATCACAAGTAGGCAGAGAGGCAGGCAGAGAGAGAGGAGGAAGCAGACTCCCCGCTGAGCAGAGAGCCCGATGTGGGGCTCGATCCCAGGACCCTGGGATCATGACCCGAGCCGAAGGCAGAGGCTTTAACCCACTGAGCCACCCAGGCGCCCCTAAATTGTGTGTTTTTTTTTAAATAAAATGTCTATTTAGAAGAAGAACATAAATAACAAAATAATTTTTTTTTGATAGTATGCCTGGTTCAAGAGAAGTTCAGTTACATCAGGACTCGGATCATATCTCAGGATTCAATGGGAATTCATTCCAATCTGAAGGTAATATTTTATTCTAACTAGTAACATCTTAAAATAGAAACAGGTATGGGAATTCGGTTAGCTTTTAAAAAGTGTCAACGCAAAGCATGCTTTTATTTGCTAATGTCACCTGTAGGCTTTATTAATGTATATTTGCTTTAAAGGTAGTGAAAAGCCAACAGTTTATATATTGTGGGTTTGATGTCAGCGTGCAACTAATAAACACAGAGAGCTATATTATTTGGTCAGGTTGTTCTTTTTAAAATAATACATTAATTAGAGCCACCGATTACTGACATGTGGAAAAAAGATGAGTTCTAGAATCAGACGGAAGTTGGGTTAACCTTGGGTTCCTTCACTTTCTGGCTGGAAGATTTTGGACAATTTGTGTAATCATCTGAGCCACAGTTTTGTCATCTGTAAAATGGGCCTAATAGTACTTTCGTCATAGTACCATTGGAAGGATTAAATATATTTTAAGTATAGTAAGTGCCCAGTGCCGTTTGTGAAATGTGGTGGTGCAATGTTAATTCTTTCCCACGTGACAAAACTACCTTGCACAAAAGAGGAGGATCAGAAGCTCCTGACTGATCAGGGGGCTGTCTGTACAAAAGCAGCTGGACAGGTTACCCTTCTAACCAAAAGAAACTTTTGGCTGACCCTTCAGAGGCCCCACAGGTTTAGCGTGAACAGGTTAGCCCCAGTGCTACTGGGAAAATGCGGTGGGAGCTTCCTTTGTAGTCTGGGCGCTCCTCCTCATTGTGGCTTTGATAACGTCCCCATGGAGATGTAATGGGGCAACTTCTTAAACTTGGGGCAAGCATGAGGACCAGTTTTGTTTGACAGATGAAATTGAATATGAAAACCAAAAAAGGCTGGAGGAAGAAGAAGACTTGAACGTGCTGACATTTGAGGACCTTCTTTGCTTTGCATATCAAGTTGCCAAAGGAATGGAATTTCTGGAATTTAAGTCGGTAAGCCCCTTTTGAAGGAGAAACTAACAGCAACAACGAGATAATTTTGGAAATGGGATGTACTTTCCTTTTTCTTATTTCAACTTGTATCCCTTACAGTCTGTATCCCCCGCCATCCACCACCACCCTCTTCACTGTTGGAACCACCTAGAATGTTCATTATAGCAGCTCTGGGTGAATTTTAGGGGGAACGCCCAAGATCCCTTACTTCAGCTTTCCCAGGAGGTCCAGAGTCCCCTGAGACTTCCAGATAGGAAGTCAAAGCGAGGTCTACAGCGTCAGTCCTTCCTTGGGCAGTCAGTCCAGGTTGTCCAAGCTGTGTCCTGTGTGTGGGCATTTAACCCTGGATAAGCGGGGCTTCAAACACAGTGTGCTGGGATCCTGGTGCACCTGCTGCCTCCCCTCGCTTCCCACGCTAATACCAGACCCTCACTGCTATGATGGGAGGGCCGTGCAGCCTGCCTCAAACCATGGTTTCTACCTCAATTTTGCCTTCTTTCTATCATTGTCTCTCAGCCCTGTTTTGGGACATTTCAAGGGTCTCTTACCTGTGAGCATTCCTCTGGCTGCTTTCTGTCCACACCGTCTCATGTTCTGTTACCTTCTGAGTATTCCCCAAACCCTTTCCTCTTCTTTTCCCTTTGAATCTTTGCTTCTCTTTCTCCCTCTTTTCTCCATGTCCCTCCCTTTGCCTCCTCCCTCCTCCTCCGTCCTGAATTTGGAGAGAATCATTTCAACTGTTTTTTTTTTCTTTAAAAAAATTACTTTTGGGGTGCCTGGGTGGCTCAGTGAATTAAAGCCTCTGCCTTCAGCTCAGGTCATGATCCCAGGGTCCTGGGATCGAGTCTTGCATCAGGCTCTCTGCTCAGCAGGGAGCCTGCTTCCTCCTCTCTCTCTCTGCCTGCCTCTCCGCCTACTTGTAATCTCTCACTTTGTCAAATAAATAAATAAAATCTTTTTTAAAAAATTAAAAAATAAAAATAAAAAATTACTTTCTCTAATATATTGTCATAGGTTAGGTATAGCTCAACTTAAAAAAATTAACATGAAATAAATCAACAGTTTTGAAGAATAGAAAAAAGTGATGTTCACAACAGCAATCAAACCTGTGAACCATCTTGAGGTAAACAGAAGAAATATACCAGACCCAAATGAAACATTATTAAATGCCAAAAAGGAGGCCTGAATAAATGAGCTCTACCATGTTCATGTAGGAGAAATTCGGGGTTTATTAGAAAAGCCAATTCTGTCCAAGTTAATCTGTATGTTTAACACAACTCGTTAGAATCTCAAGGATTTTTTTTTTCTCCCTCACGGATGTTGAAAGTGTATGTTACCTTCTTTGCTTTTCTTTTTCCAAATATGAGCATCCTTGCTCACAGGTTAAAAAAAAAAAAATTCCTGCCTCATATTATTTTCCCACCCCTCATCTCTGAGGCACATTCTTTTTTTAAATTCAATTAATTAACATATAATGTATCACCGGTTTCAGAGGTAGAGGTCAGTGATTCATCAGTTGCATCTAATACCAAGTGCTCATTACATCACGTGCCCTCCCAATGCCTGTCACCCAGTTATTTCATCCTCCCACCCCCTGCCCTCCAGCAACCCTCAGTTTGTTTCCTATAGTTAAGAGTCTCTTATGGTTTGTCTCCCTCTCTGGTTTTGTCTTATTTTATTTTTTCCTCCCTTCCCCTATGATCCTCTGTTTTGTTTCTAAAATTCACGTATGAGTGAGATCATATGATAAATGTCTTTCTCTGATTGACTCACTTCACTTAGCATCATACCCTCTAGTTCCGTCCACGTCTTTGCAAATGGCAAGATTTCATGTTTTTGATGGCTGAGTGCTACTCTGGTGTAGGTGTATACCACATCTTCTTTATCCATTCACCTGTCTGAGGCACATTCTTCTCCTCATCTTCCCTGCCTGCTGTTGGCTTCCTCTTTTCTCAAGTGTATCTATAGTTCGTTTATCGTTCACCTCCTTGACTATAGTAGTGGTTGCGTGTCTTTAGAGACCTTGGATAGTCTGGCCTGATTTCCTGCCTGTCGTGAAGTAAATAGGCAAATTACTCACAACCTAAGGTCAAGGGCCCTGCTTTTTTCCTCTCTGGGCTTGTTATAATAAGAACTTTTTTGAGGAATATCCAGTTTCTGAGACGCTCCCCCCTTATTTTCCCTTTAGGCTCTACCCCCTGCACCATGATGTCACTGTCTCCTGGTTGTCATTTCTCCCTACTTCTCTGGTTGCTCCTTGCTTTCCCTGTAGCTGCCATGACTCCATCCACCATACTGACTAGTGCCAAGTCCGGTGCTAGGTGCTGAGATAGAGTCAGAGCTTATCACTGACAGGGGAGAAGGAGATGAGCAGACGGGCAAATCAAAGATGACCCTGTAGTGTGGTAAATATTCGTGTTCAAGTAAAAACACTCTGGGCTCTGGGAACCCAGGGAAGGCACAGACCCATCAGAACCAGGAGGGGGAGCGGTGCAGAAAAGGCTTGGGGAAGCAGCTTATGCTTCGGCTAGAGAGATTTCTGAGGAAAAGGAAAACCGGCAGGGAACATGGCATAGGGCAGGGAACACAAAATCAGGAGGAAGTCTGTTAAGGAAGGTCACGAGTTAAATGTGTGACATGTGGTTCCTTGGGCAACAGAGTAGGGCCTCATCCAGAAGATATTCTTATCTAAAGCTCAGGAGAAATGTTTGGGTCGGGAACAGAGGTTGGGTGATGGTAGTTGCGTCTCTTGGTTTGGATGAAGGGACTTGGGAAGGTGTAGACCGAGAGGGTGCTGCCCCAGGGAATGAGAGCAGGCTTGCCTGGAGCTGCAGAAAGAAACAGGTTCCGTTAGTCAGTAGGAAGAAAACAGGGGGCCAGTGACATGCTAAATTCACAGAAGGAGGGATGTGAAGGAGGAGGGCCCGGCCCATAGTACCAGGTGCCACCAGGACGCCAGATCCAATCTCAATCGGTTTGGTTGCCATGCGTGTCACTGCGGGGCTTAGCCCAGGCAGCTGGGGCAGACATCTGGGAGGATGAAGGCCAGGTGTGGGGGGCTGGTAGGAACGTGGGTGAAGCGTGAATGGAGTCTACAGGCAGTGGACAACACTCTCAGAAAACTGGAGAAGGAGGAAGGAGAGCTAGAGGGATTTTAGTCTGCCCGGTTTTTGCTTTTATTTTTTCAAGATTGAAGAGAGCCCTTTGGGCCTTTAGCTCCTAGTGCTCTGTTCCTTTGAATATCTTCCTTCTTAGGGTTAATTCTCTTGTCAGACCACTTGGCTTCATGTCATGTCCTCTGTCCACTCAGAGGCTCCTAATTCCACTTGAGTCAACCTTCCCAAACTTACTTTTCATTTTTTTTCCCCAAATATATTTTGGTCATACTCTCATTGCCAAAGCTGTTTTCCAGTCAGAAAGGAGATAGTTTTTCTCCACCCCTCAGTAAGAGTGCTGGACAATGGCCTTGGAAAATCCCTTTGGGAGGGAGCTCAACACTGGACCCCGGTATTGTGTCTTTTATTTATAGGAAGACACAACACCCAGCCAGGTTTGATCTCCTTTCTAAGAACCTACCTCCTTGGCCTCCGGGAATGTTCCATAAGTAGCACAAGTGACTGTATGCACAACCGCTGAAGAAGTGGGCCATCTGCGTTCACTCTGTGTGCTGCAGGTCCCGTGTGAGGACAGCCGGTGGCCCAGTAAAGATAAGACACCTCGAGGAACCACACTTTCCTGTCATCTGTAACTCCTGCTGAACTTGAAACTGGAAGCAAAATTGCCCTCTGTGATGATCTCCTCAGAGTAAATAACACGCCAATTTCATTCTTTGCAGTGTGTTCACAGAGACCTGGCAGCCAGGAACGTGCTCGTGACCCACGGGAAGGTGGTGAAGATCTGTGATTTCGGACTAGCCCGGGACATTATGAGTGACTCCAACTATGTTATCAGGGGCAACGTGAGGCCACTATCTCTCACATGTTTTTGTACTGTTATTTTGTGTTTTGTCATTGGGACGGTAGACACTGGCACTCACTGTAGCGAGGGTTTGCTTGATGGCAACATCAAAAAGCTTCCTCCCTGCAGTCAGCTTTCTTACATTTAAAAGCTTTTTCTTTTTTTTTTTTATTTCTTTTTTATATTTTTTGTATTTATTTTTTTT